>NC_056734.1:647721733-647951733 GCF_019279795.1 Protopterus annectens | reverse complement strand
GAACCTATGGATCTCAGTACTGGCAAATGTGTGTGTGTGTGTGTGTGTGTGTGTGTGTGTGTGTGTGTGTGTGTGTGTGTGTGTGTGTGTGTGTGTGAGTGTGTGTGTGTGTGCACATTAGTGTGTATAAAAGTGTTTGTGAGTGTGCAAACATGTGAGTGAAAGTAGTTTGATACCCTTCTCACCCAGTACACCTAACATTGGTACCTTGGGACACTCTTCACCCTATAAGCTCCATGGTGCATGTGGTAACTGCATAACACTATAGTACCAATGTCTACATAGGTAGAGGTTCTAATCTAAGTCCTGGCAAATTTGTCTGTGTAAGTGTTTGTAAGTGTGTTTATTTGTAGGATACAGCATTTTGAGGCCTCACTCTCCCAGTACACTGCTCATTGCTATACTTTACAAGGGCTGGTGATGTTGTTCACCTCAGAAGAACTGTGGGACACTCTTCACACTATAAGCTCTGGGGCGTGTGCGATAAATACATAACACTGTATTAGCAATAATGAGATAGGTAGGGGTTTTAATCTCAGTCCTGGCAAATGTGTGTGTGTGTGTGTGTGTGTGTGTGTGTGTGTGTGTGTGTGTGTGTGTGTGTGTGTGTGTGTGTGTGAGAGAGAGAGAGAGAGAGAGAGAGAGAGAACAGTATCTTGTGTATGTGGGAGGGTTACAATTTTAGGCCATGGTACTCCCAGAACATGTCCCAATGTCCACTTTACAAGGCCTGCTGTCTTCATCAGTCATAGAGGTATCTGTTTACACTCTTCAGTCCAATTGGCCAAGTACTGTGTGCATGAACTATGTAACAGTATGGACTGACTAACAACATAGGCAGGGCTGCTAATCACAGTCCTGGCAAATGTGTGTATGAGTGTGCGTGTGTGTGTGTGTGTGTGTGTGTGTGTGTGTGTGTGTGTGTGTGTGTGTGTGTGTGTGTGTGTGTGTAACTGTAGGTTCAAGTATTTTGGGCCCATTCTCATCAAGTAAATCTCCCATTTTCATACTTTACTAGGAGTGGTGATGTTGTTCACCTTGGAATTAACTTGGGACTCTCTTCACCCTGTAAGGTTTGTGGTGCATGCGATAAATCCATAACACTGTATTAGTAGTACCTAGATTGATAGAGGTTCTAATCTCAATCTTGGAAAAGGTGCATGTGTGTAAGAACAGTATCCTGTGTGTGTTTGAATAAGAGCTATATCCATTGGGTGGCACTGATTTACAATTTTAGGCCATGGTACTCCCAATATATGTCCCAAGGTGCACTTTACAAAGGCCGCTGTTCACATCCACCATAGATGTATTTGTGGATACTCTTCAACCCTATAAGCCCCGTGCCACATGCAACAGTTTTGTAACATTATGGAATGAATAACATGATAGACAGGGCTGCTAATGTTAGTACTGGCAATTCTGTGTGCATTGGTGTGTATAGCAGTGTTTATGAATGTGTAGACTCATAGGTGACAGTCTAATGAGTCCTCCACACCCAGTACACACCCCATTGCCATACCTCATAAGGGCACATGATGTTATTCACCTTACAGGTACTTTGGAACAGTCATCACACTATTAGTTTTTTACCACCTGCGATAACCGCATAACACCATAGTACTACTAACTAGATGGGTAGGGGTTCCAAACACAACAATGGCAACTGTGATCCTGTGCGTTTTTGTGTGTGTGTGTGTGTGTGTGTGTGTGTGTGTGTGTGTGTGTGTGTGTGTGTGTGTGTGTTTGTATGCATGTGAGATTTTGTGTGTGGGAACAGTATTCTCTGTGTGTTTGATCAACACAATATCTTCTGGGGGTGTGGGTTTTACCAATCTAAGGTGTGTTCCACCCACTACACTTACCACTGTCTACTTCACATGGCCTGCTGACGTCAACCAGCATGGACTTACATGTATACACCCCTCAGCCCTATAAGCTCTGTGGCACATGCAATAACTGTTACACAGACCTGGTAAATGTGCACATATACAGCTGTACCACAGCTCTGACAGGATCAATGTGTTACCACTCTGGCATACCCCTCATTGCAAACTTCTACAGGCACCTCCTGCTGATGCACAGACATCTAGAACACAAACAGAATACAGCATGTGAGACTACATTCAGTCAGCATTACTAACACCAATAATGCTTCATGGCTGAAAAGGTACACACATTCTGAAATGTACCCATTACAATTGCAAGCTGACAGAACCTTACACAGCATTACATAACTAAACTCTACTATATTCACCCTGTGCATCAGAACAATATTAGCATGTCCCTGCATCGGTGATATGGATGTCAGGGATGTGGCACAGGTATCATCATATGCACAGGGTGTTGTGTGGGTTTGCCAGAGGCCTAGGCTGGGCCATATGGTTGACATTATGTGTGTGTGTTTGGAGGGGTGTTCTATGAATGAGCCATGCATAAGTGATGTGTGTGTGTCTGGAGGTGACCTGACTGTGATAGTGATGTGTGTGTGTATCCATGCACACAGTCACACCATGTGGCTGCCATACACAGGGGTATGTTGGAGAGCTATGGACCATACATGGCAGGGTGTACAGTTCACCGTCTCCAGCCATGGACATGGGAACTGGTCCTGCCAGGGGTCTCACCGGCACCACCAGGCCAAAGGCCAGATGCAGTACTGCTTCCCGGTGGTGACTGCTGTCTGCTGGATCCGTGTCCCTGATCGGAACAGCCAGGACCACATGCCCATGGCCTGCTCCATTATGTTGTGGACAGCACCCCCTTTCAGTAGTGCTGGTGGTACTACCACTATGGAAGTGTGAAGGTGCATGGCCCTGTAGACTCTCAGCTGATGTTGATGCTGACCTACATCCACATGGCCAACACCCATCTCCCACCAATTGCTCTAGCACAGAAATGCTATGGTCAAGGATTGCCAAGGACTCACCTCACCATCTATTCATGACCTCAGTATTTTGACATGTGGCCTCAACAAGGTCAAGTATGCCACTACCTAAGCCAGGAAAAATTACACCCAAGACCCTGAGTATTTGTCTGGTGTGGCATTCACTATGTGCCTGTGCATCCAGCCCAAAACATGCATCTGTTGACACCTGCTGTGGCACTCATGACAGCAGCCTGATGGGTAGCAGTCCTACTTTGATCACGCATGCCCATCCGGCTGTGTGTTACCTCATCTGCACTCTGGGGGTCTATATTAAAATTACAAAGAGGCTTTACATAGAATGCCTCTTCACCAACACATAAAGACAGAATGCATTAAACCGCGAATGGTCCAAACAGCAATTTCTTTCCCTGGGAAAGAAATTGTTAGTACCAAACACACACACATACACACACACACACACACACACACACACACACACACACACACACACACACACACACACACACTATTTAAAACATAAATAAGTGGGGGGCTTCGATCCCCACACCCACCACACACCCCCTAACTAAATATACCAACTCTGAGATTGCACTACAGCGGGGTAAAGAGCAATGTTACAGCTCAGGCCAAGCAACTTTTTTCCCTGTGAAAAAAATCGCTGGCCTGAGCTTACGATATTTTCAGACTTCGGTCTATATGTTTCGCTGAAGAGGCATTCGATGTAATGCCTCTTCACGATTTTAATATAGACCCCAATTTGGCTATGGCTAGTGGCTACACTCACACTTTCCATAGTCACCACACTAGCCTGTTCCATCCCACCACCTACCAACTGTCCATTATCTGTGGCTGCTGGGGATGGGGTATGTGTGGGCATTGTGACTGTGTGCGGGGACATTGTGAATGACTGTGGGATGCTACAAAATAGCACAGATTTAGCCCCTGACAACCCCACCTGTGCCCCACTATGACCACCATCATTGTCAGAGTCTGCAAAGACACTGACATCAGATTCTGAGTGGGAGAGACCAAGACCACCATGTCCACCTGTGAGGGGAAGACAACATATGTAAATTAATACCTGCACTATAAGGTTTGCTGGTACCAAACAAACACACACACACACACACACACACACACACACACACACACACACACACACACACACACACACTCACACATACACATATGCACACAGACTCACACACAGACACATACAAGTGAGGTGACACAAACGCATTAAACAGACCTCATAATAGCCAGCTGGTGACATTAACAACACAGTCAGACCACAACATACACACTCTGGACAGGCCCTCAACATCATGTAGTGCAGCCCTTTCCACTTAATGTAACTGCTAATATACACCTCAGGGATAGATGTGTGGCTCATATTTTTGGCCTATTCCTCATAAATCCTGTTATTATCTGACACATTACTGGGATGATCTGAGGATTGGCATCACTAATTAATGACATGGTTTGAATTTCACACTTCAACACCTGCAGTACATGTATGTTAAAACAAAACTGGTTACACTAACAACCTTCTAAGCTTACAGTGGATGTAATAAGTGTACATACCCCTGTTAACATGCCAGGTGTTTCTGATATATAACATGAGACCACAGAAATCATGTCATGACATTTCCCACATTTAATGTGACTTATAATCTGTGCAATCCAATTGAAGAACAAACACATCGGTTAGGGGTAACATACAGAAGGTGAAATATGTACAATAGGTTGGTTGCATGAGTGTCCACACCCTTAAACTAATACTTGGTTGAAGCATCTTTTGATTTAATAACAGCAGTCAGTTCTCTTGGGAAGGTGTTTATCAGCTGGGCACATCTCGACTTAGCAATATTTGCATACCCCCCTTGCAGAAGCCCTCCAATTCTGTCAGATTGTAAGGGCATCTCTTATGCACAGCCCTCTTCAGGGCAACCCACAGATTCTCTATTGGATGTAGGTGTGGACTGTGGCTGGGCCATTCCAAAACATTGATTGTCTTCTGGTGAAGCTATTTATTTTTGATATGGATGTTTGGTTTGGGTCATTGTCATGTGGAAAGGTGTAATTCCTTTACATCTACAGCTTTTTAGAAGGCACATGAAGATTCTGGGTCAGAAGGGACTGGTATTTGGAACTGTTCATAATCTCCTCCACCTTGGCTAAAGGCCCACTTCCAGCTTGTGAACAGCAACCCCAAAGCAGGACACTATGATCACCATGCTTCATCGTGGGGATGGTTTTCTTTTGGTGATGCACAATGTTGTTATTGTGCCAAACATACCTTTTGGAATTATGGACAAAAACTGAAACTTTGGTCACATTACATCATAACACATTTTCCCACATGCTTTTGGGAGATCAGATGTATTGTTCTTGAGAATTTTGTCAGACCTGGATGTTGTTCTGTGTGAGAAAAGGCTTCCATCTTCCAACCTTACCCCACAGGCCAGACCTGTGGAGAATACAAGAGATTGTTGTTACATGTAGTACACAACCAGTACTTGCCAGAGATTCCTGCAACTCCTTCAGTGATGCTGTAGGTCTCCTGGTAGCCTCCCTGACCAGTTTTGGTCTTGTCTCTTCAACACATTTGGAGGGATGTCCTCTTCTTTGCAATGTCACTGTTGCTCCAAATTTTCATCACCTTTAGATGACTGTCTGCGCTGTGTTCCATGGCATATGTAATGCTGTGGAAATGTTTTTGTACCCTTCTCTGGGCTACCTGTCAAAAATGAGATCCCTTTGCTGCTTCTTAAGCACTATGCGAACCATGGCTGTTACTGCAACAAGCAACTGAGTAAATGTTAGGAAAATCCTGATAGGACAGCTGAACATTATTTGCTGTTAATCAAAGAGTCTCTGTAATTGATGGCAGGTGTGTTCCCAAGAAGATGTAATGTTGTAATTATATTGAAAACTGCTTCACCAAAGTATTAGCTTCAGGCTGTGCACACTTATGCATCTAGCTTATTGTACGTTTTTCATTTGTCATACTTGTTCCCCTAACAGATTTGTTTGTTTTACAATTGAATTGTACAGGTTATAGGTTACATGAAAGGTGGGAAGAGTTCATTACTGTTTTATTGTGCTCTCATTTTTATACATCACAAATACCTGACATCTTAACAGGTGTGCGTACACCATTTATATGAACTGTATAACACTAATTTATAAAATATGTCCTTAGTTTTGGGTCTTTGTCCCCCCCATTGTGTCAGTCTTTGTCCAGATTTTGTGCAATGACAGCTTGTAAGGTATGCTACAGATATGTTACATCTCCTGTGAATAGGCCCCTGTGATGACCACTTTGATACAATGCTGTTAACCCCAGCACAAGTGAACATGCAGATATCACAATATGGTTGAGAGTAACAGTTGTGTGCATGGTAAAATGCATGACCTTAACATGCCTGGGATACTGGTGAGACACAACAGGACAATCCCATACTCACCGGCTTCAGGCTGCTGTCCCACATCCAGACCAGAGGTACCTATGTAGTTGTGGGGGAGAGGTATTGTCAGCAGACTCACATTTGGCATTGATACAAGATGAATGCTACTTTTCTGCACATGTACTGTACAAGTTCTGATACTACACAATTTGATGTCCTTCACCATATATGTCCACTTGTGTGCATTACTAAACCCCACCCACAAATACAGTTTTACCTCACATATACATCAAGATACTCTACAGAAGCCACTATGACTGCTAATGGATTCAATTGATGTGCACTGTGGTCTTACCTGGATGCTCCTCGCCTGTTGCATGGGTGCCACCCATATCCACAACTTGTGTTTATTGTGTTGGCTGGTGTGTGGGGGCTACTCCAAGGTTGGCAAGGAGCTCCTCTGTTGCTGTAAGCAGGGTCTGTGTGGTAGGACCCCCACCTGTAGCGTTATGGTCCCTGGCAATGGCAGCAGCCCTTTGCTGTCCATGACGTATCAGGTCAGTTGCACGATGCCTGATCTGATCGTATGCATGGCCATGGTGGCCAATATTCACTCTGTGGACAAGCTCATCCCACAGGGCAGTCTGCTCCTGAAGATCCTGTTGCCTATGGCCAAACATCACCCCATGGTGCTGGATGATAATGTTAATAATAGTCTCATTTTCAGCTGCAGAGTACTAGGACTGATGGACACGTGGCATGTCAATGTCACCTGAAAGACATAAACAGGGAAGCACATTATGGGACCTCATATGTTGGTCAACATTCTTTATAGAACCTAAACATCAACATTGTTCATCATTAGCCACCACATATGACCACATCATACCCTTGTCATCTATCAGCACAGTATGAGCTTGCATTGCACTCCTGGTCCTAATGTGTCATTTCCCCCCCATGAGAGCCAGTAAATTGCATAATCCGCCATTCATCTTTCACTTTTGTGTAAAGGGATGACAGTGGCCATCTTCCTTGCAGATGGGATATAAATGGTGCTCAGGCTTTGCTTGGTTACAGTGTGTAATGGAGCTGGGAACATATGCCTGAGTTCATGTAGGATGCAGACAGGGATGTTATCAGGTCCTATGGAGACTTATTTTGTTGCCTTTGAGTAGGCATTATGTACCTGCTTCCTAATGATTAGGGGAGTGGTGTAGGTGCTGTGCATATCCACCTATACTGATTGTGGGACAGGGGGGTGATGTTTTCCCTTAACCTGTCTGCAGCGAGATGTCTACAGCTATGCTGTGCGTGTATGTGGTGTGATTGATCACCAGTACAGTGTGGGTTGGGTTGTTGCCTCTGGGATGGAAGACATATGTGATGATAGCCTTGTGATGGTCCTTGGTGTATGTGTCCAATTTGTAGTAATAGTTAGCCTTACAGTGACACACCTGCAACCTTATATGCTTGTTCAGACAAAGGCTGACCTGCTTCCAAGTTACTGCCTGCTCTGAATTGTGTTTGTACAGCCAATATAGTGACCAATTATGTGATTTGTGTATTGGTGCTATCCACCAAAGGGGATTACTCTACCTTGGTGGAGGCAGGTTTTACAAGTCAGGTATTGCTGAGTCCATACAGCTATGTAGGTGTTTATATAGCTGTTTGTAGTAGGCATGGACACAAGGTCATGACACAGTTGGACAACTCTTCAGTTTCAACCAGATAATCATGCTTATTCTAGTACCCATGTCTGTGTCAGGGCAATGCAACAGCCAGTAGCTGTGGAAATCTATGTCTGTTGGATGCATTGAAACTAAGATTACACAAGTGTACAACGCATATAGCTTATTTACCTAATGATTTGCATCTCGAGTCTATTGTTTTTAGGCTTCCAGCTACACCTTAAATATAAAACCATGAACTAGTAAAACCAAAAATGGCAAGCAACACTGTAAGCAGAGTCATAGGACCAATAACTTTCCAATAAACGCAATTTAATAATGAAAGACAATACACTAACACAGTAAACTGAGCGCTTTCGGTAGGATCAGTGTCCTACCTTCTTCAGATACCATACAGTTCAATTAACAGTGTTTTTAAAGCATTAGAAAACCACAATTAAACAATTAACCAACTGCCAGAATAACTCAACGTGTCCTTAAAGGTGCAATGGATATCTTGGTACTATGCACTCCTATATATAAACCAATATAAGCACACTTTTCTAAAATTTAATAAATAATGCTGCATATTCTTCCCTAAAACGTCAACCATAAAATCAGTTAAATACAATTAATATACTGGTGTAAATATGATATAAGTAAAGTATAAATGACCAATGTTTTTCGAGAAAATAAATAAATAAATAAATTTAAATCTATATGTCATATATATAAAATACTGTATTATATATTATGAAATGTTATAAAACATGTCTAAAACCTATAAATACGTGTTAAAAATCTTCACTTGTAAAAACGCATATCGGGGCGACCAAAAGTTAGTACTCCAAACTTTTTACCCATTATTGACACACATTACCAGTTTAAACTTACAAGTGAGTACCATATACAAATCATAGACCTAACTACCCATCGGTAATATAATAAAGAGGTCATAGTGTTCAGCTAACATCATCTTTTCAAAGCTAACCGTTTCAAAATGCTTTTAATAGATATGTATTCGTTAAGACATGGGTGTATGTGGGCTTCAGTTTTAATCTGCCACATAATTTCATCAATCTCTAAGTTTAGCTGCCACGGACCCCTCTAGGGTCCGGGTGTCTTTGTTGTAGGATTGAGAATTTAAAACCATGGTCAGGAAAGTCAGCAATATGTCTGGCCAAAGCATTATTCAAATCTTTCTTGCCAATGGCATACACATGCTCATAAATGCGCTTTCTCAGTTTTCTCTCTGTCTTTCCAATATAAAATGCAGAACATTGGGAACACGTGGCTGCGTATATAATACCTTTAGTTTGACAGTTAAATCTCCATTTTATGACAAATGTTTTGTTTTTCAGTTTAATTTTATTGCCATCCCAAATATACTTGCATTGATGAGAGCCAAAAAAACACGAACCAGGATTAAGTATCCTCTCAAAAAAGAGAAAATTCAAACAGCATGTAAGGAGGATACACCAAGACAATCGAAGCCAACCAAATAAACTCCAAGTAAATTTCACAGGCAATTTTATTAGAACATATAAGGTTTAGTGAGCGCTTCCACGTCTCCAGGATGCTTCATCAGACTTAATTAAACAACACTATAAAACATTCTTATATAGTATTAAAAAGGCTCCTATTGGAGAGACACAGTAGGACTTAATAGTAAAACATCGGTTCATTGGTAGTCCAAAAAGTATACATAGTACTTCTTTCCTTATAAATACTGTAAAAACTTTGCAACAAACAACGAATTAACAACACATAAAAGTATGTGAAAATATATATATATCAAAACACACAGCTATATATATTAAAAATATATATACATAAAATACATACAATAAAATAGCACATAAAACATATGTGTTATATTAACGTGTGAGGGGTCTGTCTGCTATAAAAGGTCTCAAAGAAACTTTATCATTGAGACCATGACCCCTATCTGCTGCTAGCTTAATTATCCATTTTATTTCTTTCTCTTCTATATTATTTCGCATGCAGCCAAGTCTCTCTGTACTATAACTCCATGAATCCTTGCATATTTAAGACTCCTGCTGGATTAATGGCCTTAAGATGCTATCCACATATTTGGCGCAACCATATGTGATAGAACCTCTACCATCTACTATTGGCCTAAAGGGGGGATGCTGGTAACTTTTATGGATTTTCAGAGTACCAAAAAGGGCAGGGATTTTAGGGGCATTCATTGTCAAAAACTGGTGCATGTCAATATCTATAATTCCCTCCAGAAACAAATCGTTAAGCAATGTGTTTATTTTCTTATATGCTATATTAATTTCATTAATACTAACTGAAATATATGCTTCTGTTTGCAATTATTTTTCCATATGGGCTACATACTCTTGTTGGTTCATAAACACCAGACCTCCCCCTTTATCTCAATATACAAGGATTCATGGAGGTTTTTGGAAAATGTTAGTAAATTAGAATACCTTAGAGACTCCATCTTCCTTACAATAGATGTCAAAGACCTCTACACAGTCATCCCACAGGCTCTTGGCCTAGAATGGATCAGAGAATTTCTTATTCTTAAACAAATTGAAGAGAACACCATTTATCTAGTGGAGACATTACTTGAAATTGTATTAAAAAACAATTATATGACTTTTGATGGACACTCTTTTCTGCAAAAGACAGGGATAGCCATGGGCTCTCCATATGGGGGCAGCTTTGCTAATTGCATCAAGGCATACTGGGAGAGATCCTTGCTCTTCCTGAATGAGTTATTTATGGAAAATGTAGCCTGGTATACGCGTTACCAGGATAATATGTTTATTATATGGAAAGGTCCTACAGCACTTATCTCTACCTTTATGGATAGTATACAATCCATAACTGATTTCTTCGAATTTACTTACAAATTTGATGAAATGGAAATTAATTATTTAGATGTTCATCTTGTTAAGCAAACAACCAATAGAAGATATAAGAGTGTAATACATAGAAAACCGTCCTATTCAAATTCTTTCTTACATTTTACAAGCAGCCACCCATTTCACCAAAAAATGGCCGTAGTAAAGGGACAATTAGTGAGAGCGGCTAGGATGGTCACAGATGATACAGATTTCTATTTGGAGTGTTCACTTCTTAAGAGCATGTTTCTAAGTCATGGATACCCTAACCCTTGCTAGATTCTATTTGCTTGGAAGTCAGCAATAAAAGGCAAGTAGGTTATTTTAGGCCCTTACTAACCAATAGGTTATCTTCTATACCAGATGTCTTGAGTACAGTTAATAATAAGTCTCCTCCTAAACTTGAATCAGACTACCGTATCAGTTTTCTGTGTACTTACTCTTTGGACCATTATAACATGAAAGAAATTTTGTACAAAAATTGGTCCATTATAACAGAAGATCAAGGTTTAGTTAAAATGTTAGGCCTACAACCCAAAATCACTTTTAGAAGAGGGGCGAATTTAAAGGCCATATTAGAAAGGAAAAATACTGCTAATATCCAAGCTAATGCGGGTATGCACAAATGTGGTGCATGCCATCAATGCAAGTTTATTTGGAATGACAATAAAATTAAACTGAAAAACAAAACATTTGTCATAAAAGGGAGATATAACTGTCAAACTAAAGGTATTATATACGCAGCCACGTGTTCTCAATGTTCAGTATTTTATATTGGAAAGACGGAGAGAAAACTGAGACAGCGCATTTATGAGCACATGTATGCCATTGGCAAGAAAGATTTGAATAATGCTTTGGCCAGACATATTGTTGACTTTCCTGACCATGGTTTTAAATTCTCAGTCCTACAACAAAGACACCCGGACCCTAGAGGGTGTCCGTGGCAGCTAAACTTAGAGACTGATGAAATTATGTTGCAGATTAGAACTGAAGCCCACATACACCCTGGTCTTAATGAATACATATCTATTAAAAGCATTTTGAAACGGTTAGCTTTGAAAAGATGATGTTAGTTGAACACTATGACCTCTTTATTATATTACCTATGGGTAGTTAGGTCAATGATTTGTATATGGTACTCATTTGTAAGTTTAAGCTGGTAATGTGTGTCAATAACGGGTAAAATGTTTAGAGTACTAACTTTTGGTCGCCCCTGATATGTGTTTTTACAAATGAAGATTTTTAACACACTTATTTATAGGTTTTAGACATGTTTTATAACATTTCATAATATATAATACAGTATTTTATATATACGACATATAGACTTAAATTTATTTATTTATTTTCTCGAAAAACATTGGTCATTTATACTTTACTTATATCATATTTACACCAGTATATTAATTGTATTTAACTGATTTTATGGTTGACGTTTTAGGGAAGAATATGCGGCATTATTTATTAAATTATAGAAAAAGTGTGCTTATATTGGTTTATATATAGGAGTGCATAGTACCAAGATATCCATTGCACCTTTAAGGACAAGTTGAGTTATTCTGGCAGTTGGTTAATTGTTTAATTGTGGTTTTCTAATGCTTTAAAAACCCTGTTATTTGAACTGTATAGTATCTGAAGAAGGTAGGACACTGATCCTACCGGAAGTGCTCAGTTTACTATGTTAGTGTATTGTCTTTCATTATTAAATTGCGTTTATTGGAAAGTTATTGGTCCTACGACTCTGCTTACAGTGTTGCTTGCCGTTTTTGGTTTTTCCAGCTACACCTTCTCATACATACATGTGCACAGGTAATACCTGATATACATTTCTGTTCTATGTCAGTATGGCACACTGTATTTACACTCTTCCTGCTCGGTCATACCTCTTAACATGTTAGAGCAGGACATCTGGAGGATGGCACACATAAATGGAGGGCAATGGACCAAAGTTATTGACACTTTGTTAATATTGCTGTAACACACTTAAGTCAGTTGATAGCACAGTAGGCTTTGCATACACAGAAATACCCTGTAGGATGTCTGACACTCATATGTATGTTATTATGTTCTAATGTCAGTCTTCACAGATTTGCCAATGATTTGTGGGACATAACCCAGCGCTTATGAATAAATGACTACAAATGTGAGGCACACACATATGGTCAGTATGCATAACACTGGAAAGTTGAATGGTATGACCCCAGTATATTACATGCAGTTCAACACACACATCTGTGACAGTAGTTTACTATGCACATACCCTGTGTAGGTCTCTCAGATTTGTGAGACAAACATTTTTATCGTAGCTGTATTCAGAAGTAACATATGGATATCTACAACATCCCAGTAGCTGGTCTAGCAGTGTCACAGTCAGTATTGTTTAACAGACACTCCAGTAGTAGTCATATGTGAGCCATCCTTTCCTGGGGTGACTCAGGGGCATGAGCTGTTATCTATGTCACTGCAGACAGACCAGATGCTATGGCCATAGGTGCTGATCAGCAATATATCAGTACAGCAAGTCTTGTTGAGACATCCTATTTCCCATTATTACATACCCCCTACTGCATTCCATTACATGATTATTTGTTTGACATACCTTTTTTTCCAAGTATAGTTTTAGAGTCTTTTTATTTTATTCATGGTCTATCTGTATGTCTGTCTGTCTGTCTGTCTCTCTCTCTCTCTCAGATGTAAGGTATACATCAGTTTTTCATAGGCAGCAGCTTGCCTTTTTTAGGTCATGCTCATGAGCAACTGATGGCCTGTGCACTAATTGGTGTCCCCTACTTGCTAATTGCATCCAGAACAGCTGTGTTGTTATTCCTATAGCCACTGGCATGGCAACACACTCCTATAATTGAGTACTTCATGTGGGCATTGCCTGTTTTCCTTGCCTGTGAGGAGGATTTCATGGAGGTGTGTGAACAACAGCATCACAGAGGGTAGTTGGAAATACCTCTTACAATTACAACTGTGGTGACAGCCCAACAAAATTGGGAGAAAGTTCCAGACTTAGGGACAGAATGTAAGTATTGCTGTCATACATTTGGATTCATGCTAGTTTAACAGGATTTGTGGGGACATGGATATTCTGTGTGGGTTTTAGTCTGACAGTGTTATGTGTTTGACATAACTCTCAACTGTAGGGCTTTCTGCAGAATTGCCAGAGGTTGTACTCTTATGTTTGGTCTGTTCCTCTGACAGTTATTGTTGTCAAATCAGTAGCATACTCTGGGTATTGCAGTCAGCAAATGCTAACTTCCATTTTTTTTCTGACTTCATATCCTTCAGTTAAGATATGCTACAACAAACCCTGTAACACCAGCCACTTTCTCAGTTTATAACAGCAATATTTCAATTATGCCCCTGTGTTTGGACCTCTGTCCCCCAATTATGTTAGGCTTTGTCTAGATGTCATGCAGTAAGAGGTTGATAGGAATGGTATATCAATAGTTAGTGCCATCCTTCCTGATATCATCCCACTGATGTAGCAGAATGCCAGACATGTTATGAGTAAGGGGCCATATATATGAGGATAGAGCCTGGATATTCTGTGGAAATCTGTACAGCTGATTGGTCTGTGTATGTGTAGCAATTGTTAACAGACTGTCAGGATTGTGTAGCAGTGTAGTGTGTACACGTGTAGGGAGGGGGATACATTTAAGTGTCATGGCTCCTTTTCTATCTGGCTGTGCATGCTACTCTAGTTTCTGATGGTCTGTCAGCTGTATATGTTTGTAGGGGCAGACTGAGACATGTTCTGTACCACCATAGGAGTCAGACTACACTGTGTGACTTGGGGCAGTATATGTAGGGGTACTGTGTGAGTGTCAAACATGATATTTATGTTCACACAGTCATTATACTCTACTGTTCATTTAGCTTACCAGTAGGTCACTGTGACTGTGTTGCAATTAGTTGTGGGTATCCAGGCTCACACCAGTGACTGTTCATCACTACTGTTACTTCCCTGTAGTGTTTGATATATTGGCAAATGCATGTATAATTCCCCATAGCTGACTTGGGGTAGTGTTGTGTCAGTCTGACTGTAGTTTGGATGGTGCTCGGTGACATGCTAAGCAGCTCAGTGTACTTTCCCTACTGTCATGTTAATTCCCGAGATTCATAGGATGTCCAGCTGTCTGGCTCATATCTTTGGTCTGGTCCCCATAACTGTTGTGTATGGCTGACAAATCAGTGGGATGGTGTGAGGATTTCAGGCACTAACTACAGAGAAGCAATTGAGTCTTGGAGTTGTGCTATTTCAGTTAATATATGTTAGAACAAACTGTGTTACTGTAGCAACTGTCTCAGCTTATCTAGTCAGGTATTTCAGATATGTCCCTATTGTCATGGCTTTCACCCCCCACTTTGTCAGGCTTGGTCTAGATTTGTTGCACTAAGGGGTTCTGAGCATACCTCTCAACTGGCCGGATTGTTGCAGAACATCTGGGTTTATTGCTCATATTTTGTCTGTGTTCCACGATTTATTCTAATTTCTCTGGAATATCACTGAAAGGATCTGAGGAAGTCTGTCAGTAAATGATTACATAATTTCAGTTCCAGACCTCATATCCTTCAGGACATGTATGCCAAAACAAACCCTGTTTCTCGAGCAACTTTCTACATTTCTAAGAGCAATATTTGAACTATGTCCCTAGTTGTGGCCCATTGTCCCCCCATTCTTATAGCCTTGGCCGAGATTTCTTGCACTAACAGTTTGAGAGGTATGATACTGAGATATGAGTGCACTACATGTTATGAGCATGTGTGTATGTATATATATATATATATATATATATATATATATATATATATATATATATATAAATATGTGTGTGTGTGTGTGTGTGTGTGTGTATATATATTACATTTTTCATATATATCTCCATACATAAATATCTGTAAATGTATATATAAAAAACCTGACTGATTCCACAGAGCTTTTTCCCTACTGTTGAATGACTTTACTGCATGATATGTTTGAAAAAGCATTAGAAATTCTTATGGTTCAAATGGTGTAGTGGTACATTGCTCTGACTGTGGTGTACCGGCTTCTGGGTTTGAGACTTTGTGGGGTTGATTGCTTTGTTGCTAGGCAGAACAGTGGCTGATGGAGACAGAGTGATTAAAGCAGTTGTAAGTGGGTTTGTGGGATGATGTGAGGATCACTAACTAATGAGAAGCAATTGAGTCTTGGACCTGTGCTATTTCAGTCAATATATGTTAGAACAGACAGTGTTACTGCAGCAACTGTCTCAGCTTATCTACTCAAGCATTTTAGATATGTCTCTATGCTCAAGGCTTTCTCCACCCGCTTCTTCAGGCTTGGTTCATAGTCATTGCACTAAAGGGTTCTGAGCATACCTGTCATCTGGCTGGGTTGTTCCAGAATGTCCAGGTTTATTGCTCATAATTTTGGTCTGTTCCACAAATTATTTGTATTTCTCTGGTAAATCACCATGATGATGAGAGGATTTCTGTCAGTACATGATGACATACATTTCGGTGTCAGACCTCATAATCTTCTAAAAATGTATGCTGAAACAAACTAGAAATACAGCAGCACGCTATTAACCAAATCAGTATCCAAAACAGCATAAAAAATGATTAACTGACTGCTATTTTAGTATTTAAAAAGGTTTTGTTTAAGTGTAAGCCATTAGTCTGAAGAAGTCTCCATTGCAGGAGTCGAAAGCGCTTACTTTTGGCTTGTATTTTACTTGAAATATTGTCTTGAACTTATGGATTAAACTTTGAACATCATTTCCTAGTGCTGCCATCATTTTTTTGCTGTTTTGTATGCTGAAACAAACCTTGTTACTCTTGCAACTGTCTACATTTCTAATGGCAATATTTAAAGTATGTCCCTACATTTTGCCCATTGTTCCCTCATTTTGACAGCCCTGGCTCAGATGTCTTGCAGTAAGAGGTTGAGAGATATGGTTCTGAGGTATGACTGCACTTCATGTTCTGTAGACACACACACACACACACACACACACACATATATATATATATATATATATATATATATATATATATATATATATATGTATCTCCATACAATACAAAACCGGAGTGATTCCACAATGCTTTTTCCCTACTGTTGAATGACTCTACCGAATATGTTTGAAAAAGTGTCAGAAATTCCAAAAGCTGAAATGGTGTAGTGGTACATTGCTCTGACTATCATATACAGCATCCTGGTTTTGAGACTTGGTAGGGCTGATTATTTTGTTGCTAGGTAGAACAGTGGCTGATGGAGACAGAGTGATTATAGCAGTTTTAAGCGGCTTTAAGCGGGTTTGCTCAGGTTTGTGTGATGCTAAGTAATGCCAACATATGGTCAACCGTATAGATGCTTAATCCATTTTGGCTTCATTTAGATGCATACTCGCTTACTCCCGCTTACTACCGCTTACACCCATGCTGATTCCTTTAAAAGAAAAGAAAAAGGGGTTATAAGAAAGTGGTGAAAAAGGGGCATGCAGAGGGAAAAGCAATATGAAAGTTAGCTAGAGATGTGCAGAACAGGTGTAGGGAAGGTCCATAGCTATCCATTTCTTTTACAGCAACAGTTGTGCATTTGTACGGTATTTGGAGGTGAATTTGGACACTCAAATGAAAAAGAGAGGGGTGAGGGCAACAGAAATGTGTTGGACTGGATTACGTGTCCAGTGGACCCCTGTGCAAAATGAACAGCTATGTGTGGGGCAATAATATTTTTGGGGACAGATGTCTTTTTTTCTTCATTTAAGGTGAGAGTGCAATGTTGGGGAAGGATTTCAGGTACCTCTGGGAAGGTAGGTTGGGTAGGGAGATAGACAAGGCAGACAGAACAGCAAACAAGGGCCATGTATGACACATGTGGGGAGGGTAAACACCTTGGATTGGGAGGGTGTTTGGGAATTAGAGGCACGTGAGCCCCAAGTCAATAATGAGACTGACATCCTTACCTGCAGGCAGTCATGACTGCACCTTCACAGCCCTGATGGGGCTATTGTCCTGTACATCACATACATATATCTCAAACAGTAGATGCCCCAAGAATGATCCTTGGGCTACACTGTTGTGGATGAATCTACTAGTAGAGGTGGACTCTACTACTTTGACTGAGTGGCTACTACCATTAGGCCAGTTAGCTACTTATCTGATAACCTACACTTTGGTGCCTAGCTGTGTAGGCTTATGTAACCTGTCCACCTGGGGATTAGTGTGAGAGAATTGGACTAGGTGAAGGTAGGCATTGTTCACCATCTTCTCCTCATCCCTGTGTTTGTTGATGACTGCAGAGAGGTCAATCAGGTTTCACAGGCCTGATCTCCATTTGACAATACCATGGTGTGTGGGCCCTGGCATTTTGATGTTGCTGCTGTCCCTATTCATAATGTCCTTGATATTGCCTCCCATGCCCTTGTAGAGCAGGCTAGGTAGGCTGATGTGCATCATACTGGCTGGGTTGGTGGATTGCTCCACCTTTGTGTATAGGGTTAACAGTGGCTGTCCTCTGTGCAGGTGGGATGACATCGGTGCTCAGGCTGTGGTTGACTACAGTGCAGAATGGATCTGACAACCCATGCCTGAGTTCATGTGGGATGCAGCCAGGGGTGGTATCATGACTATGAAGACCTCTGTGTGTTGCCTTTGAGAGAGCATTACGGACCTGCTTCCTGATGATTGGGGAGGGGGGCAGGTGCTGTACATGCATATGTGTGCCACTGGGGGGATGGGGGGGGGTGTTTACACTTCATCTGTCTGCAGCCGGTTGCCTATATATATGCCATATGTGCATGCGATGTTATTGACCACCACTACAGAGCAGATCTGTGTGTTTTCTCTGGAATTTCAGACACGTGTTTGGAAGGTCTAGTGATTTGCCTTGGTGGATGTGTCCAATCTGAATTGAAAAACAACCTTAGGATACATCACCTGTGGCATTATTTGCTTGTACAATCCAAGGTGACATTGCTTCCGATGAGGCACCTGTTCCTTCTTGGCCCATCCAGCAATTATTTCCACCTATTATGGTATTTGTGTATTGCTGCTGTTGACCGTAGGCATTTACCCTAGCTTGAGGAGGATTATGTTGTATTGTCAGGTACTGCTGAGTCCATACAGCTATGTGGTTGCCCACATAGTATTGTGGTGTGGGCCTGGACTCTGCTGTTAGTTCCAACAAATGGGACGTTAGCTGTACAGCTACTTCTACCTACTCTGAGGGGATTTATAGTCATTTGTGTACAGTTCATTCTGTTTGACACTGTATAGGGGGGGCAGGGGAGATGGTGACCTGAACAGTGATGGCTATGTGGTTAGATATTACCAAGGAGGATGGCACTGTATGAGTGCTACAGTGGCTACTCATGTTGGTTAAGACCAGGTACATGAGATTCCCACCTGCCATAGGAGTATTGACTGGCTGATCCACTTGCATTGCCATTGACAACACTGAGTAATCTATGTGCATTCATGTTCCAGTGGCATAGGTCAGGCACACTATGGTTGGGTATTTGAAGTCACCCAGGAGCAGGGTAGACGACTGAATCCTGACAGATTTCAGCAGGTCCCAATAGGTGTGGTGGGTGTCAATAGTCATGTTTGGAGGCCTGTAGCTAGCTATGAATTGAGTAGGTGTTTTGTCAACTGTTAACTGCACTCGGAATGTCACCCATGTGACATACTGTTTGTCCAGCCTGGAGTTGTGTATGTGTATGCAAATGTTCAAAATTCCATCTCCTGTGGCTTTTCAGGCCTCCATTTGGGGTCTACACGTATGATGGGATGAGTGACCTGGGAAGGTTGGTGTCCTCTCCACAGCTAGAAAGCAGGTGTCAGTGACTGCACAAATATCAGCATCCTACAGGACAAGGTACACTTGCATTGACATGGGTGTCATGGTAAGATACCTAGCTGCTGTTAGAGCAAGACATATGCACAAAGGCACACATCAGTGGTGGGCAAAGGCCATTAAATAGTGTCACTTTATAAATCTAGCTGAAACACACTTATTTCCTAGAAAAGTCAGTGTCACATTCACAGGTGTACACTTCAGAATATGATATCTGACAATGAAATCTATGCTAATTTGTTATGACTTCAGTCTTTAATGGGTTGCCAGGAATGTGCCAGACTCTACATAACTGTCTGAGGCATTGACTACAAATATGAGGCTGACATGTGGTCAGTCTGCAAAGCTCTGGACAGTTGTCAGGTATGGGCTCAGTATATCACATACAGTTCAACACACATCTGCACCTGTAATGTAATATGCACATACCCTATGTACATCTCTTATATTTGTAAGGCAAGCATATGTATCAGAGTAGCATTCACAGGTGACATATGAGTAATTACACAATCCCAGGTAGCTGGCCTTCCAGTGACACACTCAGTATTGGACAACAGAGACTCCAGTAGTAGTCATACATGAGCTGACCTTTGCTGGGGTGACTCATGATGTGCTCCATGTCAATGCAGGCAGGGCAAGCAGTAATGGTCATAGGTGCTAGACAGCAGCATGTGAGTCCAGCAAGTCTTGTTGTGGCTGAGTGATTAATGTCCCATTTGACATCATTGCATCCCTCCTTCTGCATTCCATTACATCCTTACATGATTGACATACTTGTTATAGTGCTCAGGTGTTCCCTCACAGCAATGCAAATGGTTAGGTTTGTGTAGTCGCAGTCTGTCTTTGTTCAGATGGGGTTGAGACCTATGTTGCTTAGGCAGCAGCTTGCCTTTTGCAGGTACTGCTCATGATCAGTTGATGGCCTGTGCACCAATTGGTGTCTCCCACTTGCTACTTTCATCCATAGCAGCTGTGGTGTCTTTCCATTTGCCAGTGCTATAGGAACACAGTGCTATAATTACAGCATTCATGTGTGCCTTGCCTCTTTTCCTTCCTTGTGTGGAGGATATAATGGAGGTGTGGGGACTACAGCTTCACAGACAGTAGGTGGGAATATCTCTCAGGAGAAGACATGTGGAGACAGCCCAGCAACATGAGGAACAAAGCTCCAGAATTGGGTACAGATTGTAAGTCAGTAGTGCTGTTATACACATAGAGGGTTGCTAGTTTAAAAGGGTTCATCTGCACATTCATTTTCTGTGTGACTTGATGTCTGACAGTGATATGTCTCTGACATACCTCTCAACTGTCCTGATGTCCACAGACTGCCCAGGGTTTGCCTTTTGTTTTTGGTCTGTTACTCAGACAATGTCTGTTTTTCTGGATGCACTAGGATGATGTGAGGATTGTAGTCAATAACTGTTGACATCCATTGGTGTTTCAGACATAATATCCTTTAGGGATGTTATGTTACAACAAAGCCTGTGACACTGTCAGCTGTTTCACTTTGTAACACCATTATATCAGATATGTTCCTCTTTCCAGCCCACTGTCCCCCAAGTATGTCATGTTTTGTCCAGATGTCTTGCAGTAAGAGGGTCAGAGGTATGTGATATCATTATTTATTGACTGCACTCAAGGTATCATCCCATTGACTTAGTAGACTCCTGGGAGTGGTATGTGGCAGTGCCCATGAATATGGTCTCACACCTTGGACAATTTGTGGAAATCTGTACATATGAGAGTTATGTATGTCTGGCCATTGTGACACGATTGCCAAGATTGTGTAGCAGTGTCATGTGCAGATGTTTGTTTGACTGGGTAGGGTGAGTAGCAGATGTGAGTGTCACATATCCTTTTTCTATCTGACTGTGCATGCTGCTATGGCTGCCGGTGGTCTATCAGGTGTGTATGTTTGTAGGGGTAGACTGAGAAAGGTCCTGTAACACCTCAGGATTCTCAGTACACTGTGAAATGGGCCAATATCTGTCAGTGTATTGTGTGACTGGGAATCAGGATATGTTCTTTCAAACAGTCATTCTACTCTAGAGTTCATTTGGGGTACTGGTATGTTTCTGTGACTGTGGTGTAAATGGTTGTGGGTGGACATTTATGCACCACTGTCTGCTTTTCCCTACAGTTCCATCGGTGTAGTGCATGATATAGTTGGATATACATGGGTAAATGCCCAGAGCTGATTTGGGTTAGTGTCATGTTGATCTTACTGTGGTTCAGAAGGTGTTGGGTAACATGGTTGGCGGCTGTCATGGGTTTTTCCATTCCATGACATGACTGCAGTCATACCTCTCCACTGTCCAGATGTCTAGACACTGTCCTGATATGTGGCTCATATATTTTGTCGGTTAGCCACAACAGTTGTGGGTTTCTGAGAAATCACTGGGATGATGTGAGCATTCACATCAGTAAATAATGACATTCATTTGTGTTTTAGACCTGGAATCTATCTGGCATTGTATGTTAAAGCAAACCATTACACTCTAGCAGACTTCTACGCGCATGACAGCCATATTTCACAGATGTCACTATTGTTTGCCCTTTATCTTCCCAGTTTGTTGGGCTTTTTGCAGATGTGTTGCAGTAAGAGGTTGGTTATCTGTGTATATATATATATATATATATATATATATATATATATATATATATATATATATATGTGTGTGTATATATATATATATATATATATATATATATATATATATATATATATATATATATATATATATATATATATATATAGACAGACATATATATATATATATATATATATATATATATATATATAGACAGACATATATATATATATATATATATATATATATAGACAGACATATATATATATATATATATATATATATATATATATATATATATATATATATATATATATATATATATTAGTATCTCTATATACATATATATGTATATAACAGTACTACAGATATATAATTCCCCCTTTTGTTGAATGACTGTTGTGCATGATATGTTTGTTAAAACATTACAGATTCCTACAGTTTGGATGGTGTATTGGTATGTTGCTGTGATTGTTTTGCACAGGGTCCTGGATCCAGACTAGGAGGTTATTACTTTTTTAATTAATGTTAAATGACCAGAATGAATGATATGTTTGTAAAAGCATTAAAGATTCCCACAGTTCAGATAGTGAAGTGGTACGTTGCTGTGATTGTAGTGCACAGCATCCCGGAATTGAGATTTGGCAGGGCTGATTATTTTGTTGCTGGGCAGAACAAGGGCTGATGGAGACAGAGTGATTAAGGCACTTTTGAGTAGTTGTAAGCAGGTTTGTGTGGTTTTGTGCTGTGCTAAACATTGCTAAGAGATGGTTAAATAAACCCTCTTAACTTCACTTAGCATCACTTACTCCCTTTACATCTGTGCTAATTTTCTTTAAAGAAAAAAAGGGTGATAGGAAAGTGGTGAAATGGGGGTAAGCAGGGGTAAAACATTATGAAAAGCAGCTAGGGATGTGCAGGATGGATGTAGGAAAGGACCATAGCTCTACATTTCTTTTGCAGCAACTGCTGTGCATTACATGGATAGAATTTGGAATTTACAGCCTCACACCCCACAGGGTGGGGTTTTTGTGACATACATTTACAGAGTAATCAGTGGGTTGATTGATTAATTTCACTATACATAGGGGCAATATGTAAAGATATGTATGTGGCAATGTTTTTTTTTGTGGGACAGATGCCCTTTTTTTAAGGTGAGAGTGGGATGTTGGTGAAGGGCTGTAGGTATGTTTGGGGAGGTAGGTTGGGTGGGATAGGTTGCATTTGCAGAGAGACAAGACAGACAGGACAGAAGACAGGGGTGGTATATGATACATGAGGGGCGTAAACACCTTTGACAGGGGGAGTGGCTGGAAATCCAAAGCCCATGAGCCCCCAAATGAATACAGTGAGACTGAGATCCCCTGCCATGGGCTGTCACCACTGCTCCTTCACAGCCCCAAAGGTGGCTGTGCTTGGGGCTGGACAGGAAGGGTGGCCTGCTCCTCGAGGTGCACCAGGTGGCCCGCAATCTGGTGCAGCTCCCCACCCAACTCTGTTCGAATGGTGCTGTGCACCAAACCCTGGACCGGACTGTAGGTGACAGGCTCCTGTCCGCACCAACTTCTGTGGGGGACAGGGCCGATCCCCTGAGGCAGTTCCACCCAAAAGTGGTACAGGACCAGTGGATGAGGAAGGCCCAGGTTGGGTCCCAGACCTGCTGAGGCCTGGTGCCATGGCCAGATGAGGTGGGAGATCTGCCTTCCCAAACGTGCTATGATGTTGAGGTTTTAAAGAATATGTGAATAATGTCATGAAAACACATTTCCAGATTAGTTATAATGGCATGCGTGGGTGTTCCAATTAACCTCATAAAAAGATTTGAAGCAGCTGCATAGCAAAATGAACACATGCATAAATGGACCAACAGTATGCATCATAACAGCATGCCAGTAACATCGATGGCAACAGGCCACCAACAATGATATTTGAACAAGGTATGTTAACATGCAAACAATCAAATATACAAACAATAATAGAACACAAGCCCCAACATTAGGTATGGAGTAAAACATACCCATTGTATATGAATTTTAGTATTGATCCAGATGATGGGTGGGGGAGAGACAAAAGGTCCATTAACAGTTTATGCTTCTATTTTCCACAACAGTACTGCTCAATACTCTATGGGCCTGCCCTCACTTTACATCTTCCTATGGCCCATAGCTTCTGTAGCAGAAACATGCCTATTAAACTGTCAGCCTGGAATGGTATGAGACAAACTGTGACAACTCTGGGTACATGACGAGATGGGACTCGTGCATGTCAGGGTTACATATCTGCCACAGGATGGGTACCCTGAACTGCTGTTATGTGAGTGTGCTACTGGCATATTTCAAATGGCTTCCTATCTCTGTCCAGGGTTATTGACAGCAGTGACCATCAGACCTGACAGCATGACACTTAAGAGACATGTATCAGGAAGAGTCCATTGCTTTCCCATATAAAAATAACTTGTCTGCTTTGGTACTTGAACCATAAACACCTGCATGTAAAACTGGGACTCTAACCATTACACTATCTTGGTTTAAGAATTTCTGCTGTATATTTCAATTTATCTCCTATGGGATGTTTAAGCAATGCTAAGTGGAGGGCCATAACGCGCACACTCACTTAGCTATGCTTAAACATTCCTTAGCATGTAAAAAAAAGACTTATATTTTTATTATATTATTATGTTATATAGTAAGCATTCAGGTTTTCTGACAAATCGTTGAGGACTGCAGTCAGGAAATAATGGCATACTTATACTTTCAGGTTTCTATCCCCCAGAAAATCATGTTAATGCATATCCTGATTTCTATCAACTTTCTAAGTTTGTAAGGGCTATATTTAAATAGTGCCTATATTTTTAGTCCTTGGTCCCCCCATTATTTGTGCCTTTGCCCACACGGACTGCTGTCAGGGAATAATGGCATATATTTGACTTTCAGACTTCTATCCTTTGGACATTTATGCTAATGCATGGCCTGTTTTCTATCAACTTTCTATGTATGTGAGGGCAATATTTAAGAAGTGTCTCTTTTTATGACTTTTCCCCCCTATTATTTGTGCCTTTGTCCACATTTCTTGCTTTAGCAGGTTGCGAGGTATCATACGGCACTTTTACAATGCAGGGGTGTGTGTCACAGAACCTGTCACACACCCCCTCCATTGCTTGTCTGCTCCCGTATGTATTTCAGTGCCCATGGACACTGAAAAGATCATTTAATTCATTTCAGTGTCCACGGACACTGAAATATTGGCATAATATTAAAGAAATTCTCTGATATTATGCCGGATTGGGGTTAGAAAGTGCCATACGGCACTTTCTGAGTGCAGGGGGTGTGTTCGTAGTCCATGCACTACTTGAACACACCCTCTGCACTTGTTCATGGTTCATGTCCATGTAGGTTAAACAGCAACATGCCTTCATGAATAAACAAGGTGCACTGCTGTGGCTACACAGACATGAACCACTCCATGCAGGAATAGCATTATTCCTGCATGGAGTTTATTGAATGCCAGGGTAAGTTTATATCACACAGGATCATCCATTACCAACAGTTCAAAAACAGATGTGAGAAATCCAGATATAGTAGTCCATGAAAAGAAGACAAAAGTAACATTGATCATTGAAATTGTTACACCTAGTGACTACAATGCTTTACATACAGACACAAAGTTATAAAATACCAGGATTTGCAGGCAAAATGAGGGGAATGTAGAAGAAGAATACCCAGACAGTTTCAAAAGCAATAAAACAACGGGTCTTATAAAGCAGAATTTACAGTCCTACTTAGATATGTTACCAATACATGTAACTCTGTATGAATTGAAAGATTGATTACTGGACACACTGGGTGTGCTGCAAAAGGCACTTCTGGCTAACATCAAAGATTGAAGCAATACTAATTTCATAAACTTTAATCATACTCTGATTTAAGAATGCGGTCCATTCCCTTAATGGTATTAGAAATCCAAAAGACTTGGAAAAATTAAAAAGGATGCAGTCCCTTAAATGGGATGTGCATACTTCTCTTCAATACAGTCATACATTTGGCATACATCATAATCCTGAATTAAGCATACTCAAAGATAATGTCTTACAAAAGCATTTTAAGAACAATATTTTTACAATTTTCAAAATTAATACAAAAACAACTACATTTTTGATAATTATTAAATTAGGCATAATGGGACAACTTGGTTAAGAGCAGATGTAACTTAAATGACTGATTTAATATTTAGAGAAATTTTAGCAACTGTATAAAGAAACTACAGATACACTAAGTTAGTATAATGCAAACAGGAATTGTAGTATAAAGTGAGAGAAAAAGCAGGATTATTACATACGTAGAAAGAAAATCAGGGGAGAGAAATAGATTGAAATAAGTAAGTGGTAAAGAAGTTTGAACAGAGTTAATTTAGAGCTTTACAAAAAAATGATGATGATATCCATCTAGATTCAAATTTTACACCAATGTGTAAGATGCTGCACCGATGTTGTGGACATCATAGAATATTGATAATTTTCAAAAGATACGTAATATGTAGTATATGGAAATGAAAATGCACACAAATCTTCTGTAGAAGTCTATACACTGTGCTTGGTTTTAGGTGAACAGAGTATTTTTCAGTGGGGTTAGAAAGTGGATTTATAAACTAGAAAATCACCAATCAAATTCTAAGCACGCGCGCACACACACACGCACACACACACACACACACACACACACACACACACACACACACACACACACACACACACACACACACACACACACACACACACAGACACACACACGTACACACGCAGACACACACACACACGTACATACACACACACACACACACACACACACACACACACACACACACATACATACACACACACACACACACACACACACACACACACACACACACACACACACACACACACACACACACACACACACCTACCTGCTCGAGTACTGTCAGAATCATAGAAGTAGAAGTATATTAGTTCTCATATGGGAATCAAGCCCAAGACCTCCAGCATACTCTGTGGCTATTACTGCTGCTGGAACAACAAACAATTCTGGCCAGATAGGTGTTGAGTTTTCCCCTTAAGAGCCTTATTCTTTCAGCTAAGAAACCCCAACATGATGATTAAGGTTAAATTAAATACACAGACAAGCACTTTCTGCTCAGGCATTGTAAAATTCATTGAGTAAAAGGATATTAACTCTCATCTGGCACTCAAACCTAACATACTAGTGCCACTGCCATTTGACTAACTAATTATTTTAGAAGGACAAGGGTGTTGTGAGTTTTCTCTTTAATACTCTTATTCCTTCAGGTCAGAAACCTCCAGCATGAAGATTAGGTTCAGTTTTCTCTGCACACATAGTAAACTTTACAGAATAAAGAAGACAAGATAAAAAAAGCTAAGTTACTTGGGCAGCTTACCCTAGTTACAAAAATAGGTAAGGTCTTGGTAGTGGGATGTGCCCAGTACATTTGTGAAGGAGGTAGCTATAAAGTGACAGATGTAATGGTGTGCAAATATGCACTTATTTACAGCAGGAAAGGGGAAAAAGGAAGCACTGTAGTGTTGACAGCCATGCAGGCAGTTTGTGAGGGAGGGCAGGGAATGTTAGGGCAAATATATTATATCCATATAGGCAGACATGAGAAGGAGGAGATGAAATGATAAACACTGTTGTTGACAGTAGTGTAGAATATGTATGCTGGAGGAACTTGAAGGATTCATCTACATGCAGAGGTATTAGTGGAGGTTGTTTATGTAGGAAGGAAAAGAACAGAATTGTCTGCTCATGGGCTTACAGGACATTTACAAGGAATAAAACACGCTGAACAAGGAGAAAGAATAGCTGTGAAATTGTAGATTTTTTGTCAAACAGACCAAATGGGAGGAAAAATCATGGTTGATAGTAATAATAATAATAATAATAATAATAATAATAATACATTAAAGTGAAATAGCCTAAAATATTCAAGTGTCTAACACTTGCAATGGATTCTCACAGTGTGCATTTGTACCCATGAAAGCTTAATTTTCTTAAAATAGCTCAGCAAGGATAAAAAATCACACAGTGACAGCAATTCATGGGTTACTCATTTGCTGACATGAACATTCTGAACAAAATGTAGAACTAGAAATGAAAGGCTCCAAAAGAACTGAAACTTTTGAAGCAATTTATTTGAAGAGTACATAAATATGCATTACCAGTATTATAAGAAAGCTACTGTCAAATATTGCCACATTCTTTAAAAAGCTTTAATGTATTCAGTTCATTCAAAATGACACATTTTATAAATACTTCTCTGCCATTGTAAATCTACGGAAACTTCACAGCTGTGTTCAAAGGGCTGATCAAGCCCTCATAAGAACATCTAACTAAAATATTACTTTTCTGTTTGAAGGAATTCTGCTCCTTCATGAATAAAATAAATTATTCAGTAAGATCCAGTAAAATAATCTAGTTTACTTCATCTAATGACCGTAAATATTTTCTTTTAACCAATGCTTTCCTTTTCTGTCACAGTAAATTGTGCTAGCAAGGGTAAATGCTATCAGAAAGGAGAATTCTGGTTAATGCTAAGAGAGACTGAAACCCTCTGCTTATTTGCAGATGAAATACAGTATAGAATTGTATTGTAAAGTCATTATCCACGCTCACCTATGCATTTAATATTACTGAAAGATGATAGTGTGCAATCTATGGGAAATGATCCTCTCTGCTTATGAACACATTTGGTACAATGTGTTCACTACTGATGGACTGTTAACACAACACTCATCAATACAGGAAACAAAGTGATAATGAAAGTTGACAGAATGCAGAGCAAACCCAGAATATAACCACAAACTGCATCAGTTTGAGAAAAGAAAGTAAAATCTGCTGGTCTTCTCGTTGCCTCCACTGGGAATATAATGCTGATGAAAGGTTGGAGGTTTACTAATCTGCTGATGAAAGAATTTACTCCTTTCTTCACAGGAATCATTGCAGTGCAAGCAAGGAAAATGCTGCCAACATGAATCTTCATTTCTTTGAAGAAAGTAATGCTTCTGCAAGATGGTAAAATTAAGAGAGATGAAAACCATCTACTTACAAACAAAACAGGATGAATGGAAGCAAGAGGCACCCTTCAGGCACATTCTGTATTAGCAATTAATTAATGAATGATAGCTTTACAAACTAAAATCCGTTATGTTTTTATGTATGTATTTATTTATTTTCATACATTAACCTCAGCACAGATAACAAAAGTGCAGATGTATTCCCAGCAATATTAGTGATGTAATAAAAGGAAAAGATAAGATCCTTTGCAATGAAATCCTACGGATTATCTACAAATGCTATTTAGTATGAACAAGGAGAGGTGCCTTTCAGAGTAAATGTATTGACATTTAACATAGAGGGGTATGATCATGTCTCTGCATAAAAAAAAGGAAAACATATTATCTGTTTCAGACCTAGATGCCAAGAGGGTCACTCTTTGTTGCATTTGGAAATTCACTTGTTCCAATATTGCCATTTAAAGAAAACAGTGTAGGAGCACAAACTTTATTTATAGCTCTGAATGCAAAGGAGCACTGCCATCAGAAAACATCAAGAATGCATATATTTGTGAAGGGCAGCGCTTTAAAAGCTGTTACATGTCATTCTGCCATATTTGAGTCATGTGACATATGTTTTACCGATTTTGGTAAGCTGTTACCATTTTTCAGGGGATTATTTCATTGTGGATGTCATGGATGCCATACAACATGAACACAATATAACAACCCTGACATACATGTGCATAAAATAACTTGTTACACATTCTTCTTATACATCTATTTGATGTCAGAGAGGTACATAACATAGAGGACTATGATTGAATCTCTCTCTGATCATAGCCAACATATTATGTGTTCAAGACAGGAATATCAAGAGATTCACCTTGAGATTGAACTGAAGTAAAGCTTGAGACATGAATCTTGGCATCTATTTTAAGAACACATGATAAGAGTTCAATCATAGGACCCAATCAATCATAATTCTTTGTAGTGCATGTAGCTTTATCTGCTCCATGTACTACTGGTTACAGAAGTAAAAGTGTGGGAGTGCAAACTGTTTTACAGCTTTGAAAGCCATTAAATGCTTAGTGCTGACATGCAGACAGTGGGTAGAACTGAACTGAACTGTCCCTCTGAGGATTTAAAAAATAGTACACACTTCCCCCTACTATACATCTTTTGTTTAAGTAGAATTAAATTATGCAATGGCTCTTAAAGTTGTTTTAGCTTCAGCAACTGTGCTATGGTAGCTGAGACTGGCTGCTGTTATACTCTGGTGTAAAACTAGAGTGTAACAGCACTGACAGCCGCTTATGAAACACGTGTTAATAAATTAAATAGATATGTCGCCAAGCACCTTTTTGATATCAGAAAGGTGTTTTACACACTTATCTTTTTTCTTGATTTTCAAACTGTAATCACAGCTTTCTAAACAGTACAATCTTGAATTATTCCCAGTTTCAAAGCATAATCACGGCACAGCATATAGTACATCAAAGCCATGGAGCTAGGAAACAGCCATCGTCCACAGTGAAAGCTACTACTATGTAGAGCTCTGCAGCATAATGGATGTACTGAAGAGCTATGTCTTTTCGTATAATGGTACATAGTCAATCCCTGAATGTTAGTGGCTCGGTGACTTAAGAGGAATAAGGACTACCGGTGAAAGCTATATGTGGTGAAGAACAGGTACACTACGGCGTTTCCCACACTGTGACTGTACAAGAGAACAAAGCACGGTATATCTGTATGGTAAAGCATCAAGTACTGCAAAGCATTCATTTGAAGTGACATCCAACAACATAAATGCATGAGCTATCATTCATCTGCATCTTATGCTGTAGTGTTAAGTGTTGTAAACCATAACAGTGACATTTCAACCACACACCTAAATGTATGAGCTATCATTCATCTGCATCTTATGCTGTAGTGTTAAGTGTTGTAAACCATAACAGTGACATTTCAACCACCCACCTAAATGTATGAGATATCACTCATCTGCATGGATACAGCATACTCTGGCTGTAATAACGAAGCAGTTTAGAAAGGGTCATATGTCACCATCTGGATATTGGCATCATCAGTTCATAGTCCAGATGATCATAACACTACTATCATAACTATACCTGTTTCAGGAGGGACCATTTCCCACAAAGTTAGCAGAGCTGCCATCTTTCTCAGAAAGAATGGATTCAAGTAACACTGGTCAGCTTCTGTACAAAACATATAAAGTAGGCTCCTTATTGAATTGCTGACACTCGAAATGCGGAGTGCCAACAAGGGGAAGAAAAAAAGACTGAAAACACAGGAGAAGAATGAATTCCGAACATCGCTCATCTCTTTTAAACTTATTTTGCACAGAGGGGACTTATATATTCTAACTTCGATCGATCGCCATACCTCAGAAAAAAATGAAATATTCTGGGAAATGGCATCTTGGACTTAGTACATGTAAGTCTGATCTTTCAGCCATATAAAATATGGTCTTGAGTGGTGGCTGGCATAAATCTTGTTGGTGTTTAAATAAAGTGAGAGGGCATCTGTAAAGTTTCCCTCTCAACCATGAATATATTTATTTGTTTATTTGTTTATTCATTTAATAAATTAACTAATCCAAAAGATCCATTTCTTTTTTTTTTCTTTCAGACAGATTATGGTCAATTTTTAAAGCATCTAGGTTTTGTATGATGTGAGCATGGGAATTTTGTTAAATACCTTGGACAGATTAAGATACACTATCCATACTGCATGGCTACTTTCTACATCCTCTGTAACTCTCTCAAGGAAGGGACAAATCTAATACGATTCATAATGTTGTAGTTTAAGGGATCTGCTACAGTATGTTTCATGGTTTTGCAAGATGAAGCTTGCAAGACTGACAGCTTTGTAACTATCCATGTTAGTTGTAAGGCCACCAGTAGCCTGGGGCATCACCACTGAAGTTGTGCACGTGTCAGAGATGAATTCAGTAGCTAAATCTATAGTTTAAGGAATGTGTCTGCAGCAGAGAGTGCAATACTATCAGTTCAATAATAAGGTATATTGCCATGTCCCATGGAGGAAGTATTTTTGGTTCTGGTTAGGACTTTCAGTAAATAATCCTTAGAAATAATTGACATTCAGATATTTTAGGGATTTGGCTACAGAACACTTCTATCCTGCTGGGTGCTACATAACCTGTTTTTGCCTGATTTTCTTCCTTCTTTTGTACCTTCTATTGATGTTGTGATTCCATCAGGGTGGCCTGTTATTTGTGTCAGTTCTGTACTTACTCCTGGTGGATACGGCTACATCTATGCAGCTATTAGCATGTTTGCATGAGGTTTCTGTAAACAATTTTATGTGCTGGTAATTGGGTTTTCAAAGTTTTGGGGGAGACTGAGATATTTCCAGGTTTTCACTTAATAGTAGGTTGTTAGCTATACAGTAGTTCCTAAACATTGCAGGTTTAGCTAGGGCCCTGGGTTTTATTTAGTTGGCGTTTTGGGTTTTAATTTTACTTTAAGGAGAATGTTTTTACACTAGTGGGTGTGCCCCTGGTCAGTGCATTGACAATCTAGTCCAAAGAGTTTGTGTTTACAATATCCAGGAAAATCTTCGCTTTCACATATGATGTTGTATGATTCCCAGTTATTAGTGTAGTAGGTAAAGTCACTGATGAAGATGGCATTTGGCTGTATGTTGAGTATTTCCAGTAAGTTTAAATGCATTTTATGTTCCTGGGTCATAGAGGGAGACCTATAGTTTGCAAGAAAGTTGTATTTTTTTTGTCTATGGTGCTGTGAACATGGATAAGCTCATTTGCATCATCTTTTTTATGTAAATCGAGACTCCTCCATCTTTAGTCCCTGCCTGTGTGGCAGCTAGGGTTACCACCTGTCCCTCTTTGCGAGGGACAGCCCCTCTTCAGGCAGATGTGTCCTGCCAAAAAACCTTAAAAAAAAGGCAAATGTCCTGATATTTTAGGACAAAAAAGTTTCCTAAGTTTTCTTTAATAACTGAATTAAATAGTCATTTTGTATCTGAAATACCTAAGTGTTACATGAAATAGCATAAACAACTGAAATACTACAAGAATAATCTTTTATTTTGCCAAAAAAGTGAAGCTCTGTCCTTTGCACTGGCCTTGGGTATGTTTTTCCCCACATAATCTCACGTTTCTACACAAAATGCCCCACTTTGAGCATTTGAAAAGGTGGCAACCCTAGTGGCAGCTGGTCTAAATGTGTGGATGGCTTTATGGGCTTGCACTGCCAGGATGTTCTCAGTGGCTTTAATGTAAGTCTCAGTGACTGCATAGACATTGGCATTCTCTGGGGTGAGGAGTGCTTGTAGGGAGTGGAGTTTCTTGTTTAGACTCCTGGCATTGAACATTAACACCTTTAGATTTTCTTAGCTTTGATTTGCTATGCCAGATGTATTTTCTGTTTGGCATTACCTAAGAAAGGTACTATAGGGCAGGACAATGTTTTAGCTAATATTTGAAAGCCTAGAGTGGAAAGTTGTAGACTATCCCTGGAAAAGTATTATGGTCTGTTGACCATCTTCCATGCTGAGAAATATTGTACCCTTTTAGAATGACACTAGAAAAAAAGTCAATAATTAAAGTCAGTCATCTTTTGTTCGTATTGAGGCATCATCCTTGTAGATGGTAGAATGTTATTTAAGATGGGCTCATACCAGCCTGGGACACATATTCTGAGAGCTCCATTATGTCTCTCTTCCTGTAGTCTAGGAAGGTATGTCTCAGGTCACTTACACCCATGTGGACTATGATTGAGTCATACAGGTACTTGTGTTCAATGACCTAACCATGACTTTCACCTTACTCAGCCTGGTGAGAGGGACATCAGTGTGTATCTCACAATGGAGTCTCCAATGACACGACTGTAGGATTGCGTGGTGGCTTGCCTTATGGGCTTAGAAGTAGAGGCTCCAAGAATTGTGGCTGCATGTATTGATGTGGGTGTTGTTTTGAATGAGTGCATTTGGGGCTTCTGAGGACATTTGTTATTTGTGCTTCATCTAGGAGGAGGTCTTTGGGGTTTCAGAAGGTTGCATTTAAATGCCTCAGTATATGTGGGTGTATGTGGGTCTATGTGACTCCTTTGAATTGTGTGTGGTGGGGGCAGCACATGTTCTACTGACAACCTCATTGACAGTAAGAGAGCTTTTATGTTAGAGCTTTGCCTTCAGTGACATTGTGTAAATACATCTCTCAAATATGTTATTAGTTTGTTTGAGAATTAGCTGGTTGCCTCAGTAAATATAAGCCCATTTCTACATTGCCTCAGGATGCCCATATCCACCAAACTGGCAACAGAGATAGAGGGATTGTTCATATCCATGGAACCAGGCCCTTTTTTATTGAGCTTACAGTTGCATTGAGAATATAGAGTAAAGTCAGTAGTATATGATTTGAAACTCTGGGTGCAGTCCTTGTCACTGTGCAAACTAGATGTCCTGTGTGCAACTACGTATTAGTGAAATTTCAAGGGTGCTTTTACAGGAAAAATATCATCTCAAATTGTCTGCTTCTATACAGGCTATTGCCAAACACTTGATGGGAAATTAATAAAGTAGAACTTGGTCATTTATGAATGAAGCATTTTGGGAGATTTTTTTGAAGTTAGGTTAGACAGTAGCTAATAAAGCAGCACTTACTGAGAATAAATAATTAGCTTTGTCAATAATGAAAAATAGTGGGGATTCAACTAATTTGCTAGTACCTGACCGCTACTAGTACTGGTCTCAACACAGCTTCATGCTGCTGGAATGCAATGCCCCTTTGCTTCTTCTCTCATCAGAAGTGAAACTGTAGCACTAATCCCAAGATGAGAAGCAGGCCAGAGGCTCTTTTCTAATCAACAGTCTTTTCCCAGGTGATGCAGGGATCTGTAAGCTTTTTGCAGCCTTTTTCTGACAGATGCCTTGAATAGCAGCCAGATCAATGAGGAAGTTCACACATAGACATTAACTGCCCAATCAGAGCCAGTCAGGAATAAATGCCTTCTGCTCCTTCTCTGTTAAAAATGTGGAAGCCTTTAATCTATTTTTGGGACCGATTATAAGCCATTTGCAAGGACAGTGCATGGTGAAATAGCAAATGTTTAGAATAATTTGAAAATTTGGGAGATATGAATGTGCACAAATGGTATATTGTACTGCATTATTGATTAGAAAGAGATAGATTGAATTAATTGACTGTACAGGCAAAGATTATAGAATTAGATTAGATTGAAAAAAGTGCTTTCAGTACAATTCAGCATGGCACATTAACAAAGGATTTGGTTAGTAGAGATGTTGAAAGTGTGTATAATATTTACTAAGGAAGTTTCTTATCAATCATTTATCATTCCAGTCACAAATATAAATGGCTGGATAGTGAAGGGATGCTACATTAAATAAGTAATAACGCATGTCTGCTTGTTTAGCCCCGTATTACTTGCAAATTGTATTAATTATGGCATGAAGAAGGTTAAAGAATAAAATGATGGTGGTGCCTGATTATTGGATGAGGGAATGATAGCCATTTTGGTGTTAACTTGCATGGTGATAAATTTTGATGATTACAGAAGGAGAAATACTTTACAGGAAGGCAAGATTGTCAAATAAAAACTAAATATAGAAAAGATTGAGGGAAATGGGTTAAAGAATGTAGTGGCAGGAATTCAGGTGTCATATTAAACATGCTAGTTTTGATAGTAAGATTTGGTAGAAATCAGCCTAAGGAAGAATGGTTATTTGCACTGTAGAGAACAGGGAAAAAGTGAGCTGTGTAAATTGTCTCAGACTGCATTGTACAATAAATACTTACATTTTGCATTGTACAATAAATACTTAAGATTACGATATTTTGCATTGTACAATAAATACTTTAAATAATGCACATAGTAGAGACATCATATGTTTGATACCACAGTGCTTTGAAAAGAAGATTTTGGAAATTTGTTCTAGAATTATATGGGATACAAGATTAAAATCCACCTTTTGTTTGGGGAAAATGAAGAAGGGGAAGTAACTAACTTGCAGCTATTTCCTGGTCCACTATGGGTGGATTTCTAGTTTCAGTTTAAAGGATGCTACTAATGTTCTTTGGAAATTGATAATGTGGAAGCATATTAATGTGAGACAATTGGAGAGAAAACATGATGGAAAAATGCTGAACTGGTAGACAACTGGAAAAACTGGGCAAAAAATAAATGGAAAACACAATATGAGTGAACAGAAAAAAAATAAAGATTTGGTATACTCAGGTAGTTGAGATATATCATAAGGAAAAAGGCTCACAGAGTTATTCATAGTTTCATAGATATTCAAAGACACTTATAATAATTCTCATCTTACCAATACCCTTATTCAGTCTACTTGTCCAGCTCTGTATCCTTTCTGCAGGATGGCCATACCTGCCAATCCCAGAGTACATTTGTGGCTACATCCAGTCATTCAGGTTATGTTTAAAGGAAGATAGTGAATTGCATTGCTTAACATGCAGGGGAAGTTTATTTCAGAGGTTTGAGAGGCACTAGATTATAAATGTGTCTTTCCACCACATTTTATTACCTGTTGGTGAACCTTTAGGTACCTGGTTCTAGTACTGGTAGAGATATTGGACTGCAGAAAAAAAAAGCAAGAGGTCCTTCAAAACTGTGTCTTTGGTGTCACAGTGAGCAAGACAGAGATATCCATTCAAAAGTCTGTAAGACACTGAATAAAGTAATAGAGCTTTCAGACTCTCATGGCTGCTCAGGGATCTTAGGCCCGTGAGCATTTTGTTATGAACCTTTGGGATCTTTGCATTTGTTTGATTTGTTTAGTTAGAAGTATCCCAGAGGGTAGTTATACTCACTTACTGGCATGATCAATGCTAAGTATAAAGGAATGATAACCTCTTTAGACCTTGATGGTACTCCTTTGGAAATTAACCAGGTTAAATAAAGGGATTTCCTGGCAACTATTGCCAAATGATGGTGAAACGAGAATGAGCTATCAACCCAAGTTCCTAGGTCCTTGACTACATTTTTATTTTGTTGTGCTGTGTTGTATACACAATATGATGAGGGGAGGAGTTGTCTACCAAAAGTAATGATACTAAAGTTTTTAGCATTTAGTTTGATCCCTTATTTAACTCATTACATCCAAGTGACACCTCCAGGTGCATCTGCAGTTAACTCCTACTGATGCCTCTAGGTGTCAAATATTGCTTGTTGATATCTGCATCAATAATTCCAAAACCCTGCTATGTACAAGGTTTTAAAATATTTCATTTTAAAGCTTACACAATGGCAAGCTCAACTGCATTAATATTTGACCTCTGTCTAGTGCAGGTAAATAGATACTGTTATTTTTATTATATTCATTTATATAGATATCATTTTCATATGTTTCAACAACCAAGTAACACAGACAGAACTCCTTAGGCTCTTATGAAAGCTCTCAGCTGAATGAATAAAATGCAGTTGACAGTATGTGTGTAACCTGAGTGGTTGCTGAGATATTGTAAGTTGTTTACAAAATATTACACATGTAATAGTTATTGTGTTTACTGTGACTTAAAAAATTCAAGACCTGGAACATAAAGAGTACTACCACTATAAAAATAGTTTGTGCTGAAGAGTTTGCCGTTTATACTTCTTTTATAACCCCTATGGATCCAGAGATATGAACATTTGTTTGAAATGTGAGGGCATAATTTGATTCTGTTAAAAGGCTTAGGCTTTGCCCATTGGAAGTTACAGTGCAGACTTCCTGAGCTCCATTGGAGTGAATGAGTTAATACTCAAAGCAATTACTATGACAAATTCATTCTGGAGTATTTGGATGTGAGTCTAAGCAAGAACCCCCAGCTTGCAATCATCTGCAAACTTTGTTTGCAAGAGGTCTTGGTTCTCTGTATAGAGTTCTGAGAACTAAAAAAACAAAAAGAAAAGGTCTCAACACCTGAGAGACAATGCTGATAACTTTCCAACTTTACACTGAGACATCTGCAACTCACACTGTGTAGGATCTTTCTTTCAGCTAGTTTACTATCCATCTTATTACATATGGACTCATTTTTAAAGCATTTAGCTTTTTTATGATTCCAGCATGATAAATGGTGTTGATGGCCTGTATAGCCACAATCTACAGCCTCTATAACCAGTTTGATGAAGTTTACCAGTTTAAATAGACAGGGTCTACCCTTCACAGTGCCAAGTTATTGGGTGTTAAGTCCAAAAAGATACCACATTCCATGGTTTTGCAGATGAGGCATGCAAGGCTGACAGGTCTGTAATTACCTGGGATGACTGAAAGGCAATCACCACTGCAGTGCACTACTCATTAGGAAAAAAACAGTTTAAAGAATGTCTCTCCAAAAACACATATTGCAAGTTTACGATACTCAAAAGGTAGGTTAAGAAAAGGTTGGGCAGAACAAAATGTAGTCATTTGTATGACTTTTTTGACACATATGAAAAAATCTGATAAAATCAAATAAGAAACAACGTTACAAAAACATTTGCATGCTCTGAAGGAATTGATTGATATGAAAGAAGCATTGGAACATTTCATACAGTGTGAAAAAACTTGGGAAATTTGAAAGGCATCTAAGGGGAAGATGGTCATCATGTAAGTTCTGTAAATCTTCTTCTTTCAGCTTTTCCCAGTTAGGGGTTGCCACAGTGGATCAACTGTCTGCTCATGATTGGCAGTGGAGTTTTACAGTGTTGAGTTGCCAGCCCGGTGCCCAACCTTCTACAGAAGGCACACACATGCACGCACTCATACCTGGGGCCAATTTAGAGTGTCCAATCCACCTACAGCATGTCTTTGGGATGTGGGAGGAAACCAGAGCACCCGGAGGAAACCCACGCGACCACAGGGAGGGCATGCAGACTCCACACAGAAGGCACCCCAGCCAAGGATTGAACCGGAGAACCTCTTGCTGTGAGGTGGCAACGCTAACCACTGAACCACTGTGGCCACCCATGTAAGTTCTGCAAATATTAGTGATAAATATGGTAACAGTGTCATTTGTATAATCTAGAAATTATGTAAAGAACCTTGCTGATTATTATTATTAGACAATAAGGTTTGGAATTACAGTAATATTGTTAGAGCCCTAAAGAAAAATTTGAATAAAGTTATACGGTTAGAAGTTGATGTTGATTTTTATACAAGTACATGCATTGTTTTAAACATTGGAAATATTTTATGTAAAAACCCCTAAAGTTTTTGATAAGTACAGATGAATCATTTACATAAACCTAGTTAAAACCAGTTCAGCCAGATGGATCCTGAGTTTAATGTCTTATCTGAAAGATGGTACCTCTGGAGTACAAAATGCTGCTTCCAATTCACTACTTTTAAGTATTGGAAAATAAATCCAAGCACTTGGTGAAGTATTTTGATAAATTATTTTTCCATACTTCTGTTGTAATAGACTGATTGAGATTCCTCTACTTGTAGAACACAGGGTCAGGAAGACTCTGCTAAGCATATAAAACGTACCCATGCCACCAATCTATTTTCTTACCCTTAACTCTGTGCGTGCAGAATGACCCTGGTCCACAGGTTCATAGGTGTGTACTAGGCTAATGGCCCTGGAGCCTTTACAAACCTAGCCCATAGAAGTGCCCTGGCATTGTGCCGCCCAACATTAGTTCCCAGTACCTCTATCAAGTACAGCCACTGGAGTGATACCCAGGGTGAACTTTCTATTTCCCATCCACTCATCAGAATTTTTCTTGAAGAGGGCCAGTGAGGTGCTCTGCTTGACATATATGGGAAGTGTATTCCAGAGCATGGGCAGTCTCTGGGTTATGAACCTGTCCCTCCAGCATGTTCTGTTGATTGTGGTAATGAGGTTGAGCTCTCTGGAGAGTGTGGTGCGGATAGATTTGGATTTCTTTAGATGTAGCATTTTTTAACAGAGCTGGGTCAGACATGGCTTTGTAAGTCAAGCAGAGATTGCCTCTTAGTAAATGATATGAGACAGAGAACAGGTAGAGTTTTTTGAGTCTGTCCATGTGCAACATGTGTTTAAGGCCTAGGATCCTCTTCGTGAGGTACTCTTGTGGCCTCTCCAGCTGTTGCAGGTGTCTAGTGAGGTACATGCCAAATTGGGCATTATACTCTATGATTGGTCTAATGAGGGAAGAGTAGAGAGAAATGATGATCTCTTTCTTCCTGGATGCAAAACCCTTGGTAATGAGATGTGCCACATAGAAGGACTTTCTGACTACAGTGGCAATGTCATGGTCGAAGGAGAGCTTGCTGTCAACCTGTGTCCCCAGATCTCTTATAATGCCTTCAGTGTTCAGTGGGCTCCCATCGATGCGGTAATTAGTGGGAACTGAGTTTGCCAAAGGGGATGATGACACATTTTTCGGCATTAAGCTTAAGGCTATGGTTTCGACACCAGTCATTGGTCTCAGTGAGGCCTTTCTGTAGGATGTCTGCATCACTTGGGGAGTTAATAATGGCTCCCAGCTTGCAGTCATCTGCAAACTTGGTTAGCCAGACTCCCTCTGTGTTGGCCTGGACTTCTGAGAAGTAGATGCCAAACAGGAGAGGACCCAAGACCGATCCCTGTGGTAATACACTCATGACTGGTCGGCAGTCTGACTTGGAGTCCGCTACTTTCACACTGTGGGTTCTATCTGTGAGCCAATTTGAAACCAACCTAATGATATAAGGGTTGATGCCTAGTTTGGTGAGTTTATGGAATGGTATCAAAGACCTTGGCCATATCGAGGTAGGCTGTATGAACTGCCTTACCTTCATCTACTGTTCTGGTGACTGACTCAAAGAACTCAACCAGGTTGAGCAGGCATGATCTACCTTTCACAAAACCAAACTGTGTGGGATCTAGAGTTTGGAGATTCCTTATATCCTTGCTAATTAGGTCCATGATGATTCGCTCCATAGCCTTACATATCAGATTCATCAGGCTAATGGGGTGATAATTTTGAGGGTCTGTAGTCGCTCCTCATTTATGGAGAGGGATGACTGTAGTAGTGCACCATTCGGTAAGGACAAAGCCTGCGTTAAGGCTATGAGTGAACAGGACACACAGATGTGGTGCCAGTTCACTTTGTAATTCATGTAAACACAGCCAGGGATATTGTCAGGTCCCATGGAAGCTGTATTCTTGGCCTTGGACAATGCAGCTTTAACTTGTGCTGCAGTAATGCTGGGTGCCTGACATTCTTCCGGTACTGAGATTGGTCCTTTAGGGGGGACAAGGGGGGTAAAGTTGGCACTGAATCTGTTGACCAGATCAAAATTGCCATATGTTAATGCAGTCACATTTGCTGTCTGTCACAGGTTACCATTTATAATTTCTGCATCTTTTTCAGGATATAGCAGAAATGGTATTGACAGAGTTCCACTGTTTCAGTGCATGGTCATGTGTGACTTCTTAATCTTTTACTTCAATGTTAGAAATATATTTTAACACTTGATTTTTCTCCTCCTGCCATTTTATTCCTGTTTTGGGACCTGTTTATGTTTGTACTCTGACAGGTGAGTTATTTTCATAAGTACACTGTATATTTACTATTCCTGGGTTCACTTGCAGCCTTTCTTGGAAAGCCAGAGCAATAAGTTAAGAAAAATTCTTACTGAGGATTTAAATGCTTCAGAGGCTGCCTACACACCTATGTCCTGTAGCGCTGGAGAACCATTCACGTGTTCATAATCAGTATCTACCTGCATCCATTACATTGTTATTTGGTTCTCGGGCTCTACTGTATTTGTCAGAGGGTAGCATGTTGAATTTGATTTCCTAGTGTGTGCATTACTTGCTTTGGACTCCTTGTTTTGCCTGTGAGTTTCATACAACTTATTCACTGTCATGACATTCTCATTGGCCTGGCTCTGGCTTCAGTATTTTCTGTGGTCATATTTTAGTGTATTCCTCAGTGTCTTTGTAGCTAGTTGTATATTTTTCTCTTATTCTAGTTTTCTGAGGCACTGTACACTTTGTCACATTAGCTTTATCAGATTTTTCCCAAGCTGAACAGAACATTTATAAGGTTTCCTTTCTCATCACTAGCCCAGGTCTAGCTTTGGTTTTAGGGGAGATGATAACTTTTTCAATGTCTTGAACCCTCCCAAGGGGTTATAAGATAAACTGAGATTTCCTAACTGGATTCATTTCACTTTTTCTTATATGGACCTCAGAAAATGTGCAAGAGTTGATGTATTTGACTGTGGGTGTGTGACCTTTCCACTTTTTCCTGCAGCGACAATCTTATCCTTGTCCGGAGCTGAATTCAACTGAATCTTTCAAACACTTTCTTTAGCTCAGTTCTGGCTTTGGTGTCAGTTGTGCTCTTATATTTGCTGGGGTTGACAAATTTGATGTCAACTTCCTGTCCTGCTATGACCACAGTTTCAGGGTCAGATGCAAGACTTTCTTAGGGTGATATCCTTTATTTCTGGCCAACATTGAGATATTTAACATTAACCAGCTCCTAGTCTGACCTAAAATGTCAATTCAAATGTCTCCATGTCACTTGCTTGGTAGCCAGACTGCTGATGTGGATGTAGCTTGACATTACTTGGGGACATATCAGAAGACAAGCAGCTTGTCATTGAGGAAGTCTGTTTTTCTGGGTACCACATCAGTATCAGTTTGTCGGTCCTATCAGTACCATGCCCCTTTCACAGTTGTGCCTGTTGGTGTTAGAGACTCTGCTGTGATAAGACAGCTTTTGAAGTAGAGCTTGTTGGCAATAATGCAGATTTTGTTATTGCTGTTGTTGTTGAAACCAATATTCTTTGGCTTGATATCAACATGATTTCCTTTTTTCAAGATCAACATATTTTCCTTGTCAATGACCACAAATTGGTCTTATGCCACCCTGAGTCCACTTCCTCAAATTTTTAAAGGTCAAGAGTATCTTTTTAATCACGTCTTAACATTAGATATTTATTTTTAAGACTTCTGTTGCTGTCATTTGGGCATCTCAAGAAGTGGCATACAAACCCCTTGGTCTTAGCAGTTTTAGTTTAATGGTTTCTGCTTTGATGTACCTTCTTTATAAACCACTTAGCCATGACTCTTTTGTCTGCCATCTCTGTATAGGATTCAGGCTGATTGGATTAATTTATCTGTGTCAGGTTAAGACTGGTCATATTTCTCTTTTTTTATTAAGCTTATATCAGCACATTCCTTTCTGGTCACTCTCTTTATAAAATGGAGTTGTGTGCTTCATGACTAAAAAGGGGCATGATATTACATTCACCTACTCCAGGGAAGGCAAACTTACATATAGCTTATTTTTCCCCTATATGGTGTTCTAGCTTGCAGATGTCCATACTTGGAATTTACCCATGATTTAGCATTTTTTCCATTTATCCAACACTTTTATTCTCCCTCTTGTGTTGAATTGCGGAAAAACTATGCAATCATTGGCATCTTAGTTCGGATCCCAGTCTTTTCTGACATTTTCTTGAGTTCATTCAAGAAATTTTGCTCCATTCCAGTCATGTAAGGCAGGATCCATTTATAGATTTCATCTTTAGAATTATATTATTAGAAGGTGGTAACATGCCAATGTATACATCTCCTTATATGAATGTTTATATATACTCCAAGTCCTGAATGAAGATTATTTTGCTAAGTATGTGAGGGCTGTTGGACTTTCTTAAGCTGTCCCCACTATTATTGACAGTCCTTCTCAGCTGTGGTATCCTTTATGCTTCTAATTTTCTCTCTGTTTATATATAACCTTGTGGCCTGGCCTTTTCAAATACAAGGCCTTCAAATTCTTCTTGGAGTTTAAATTAAGTGATTTCCACCATCCTTTTCAATATCCCTCAGTAATGGTGATCCTGTCCACTGCTCAGCACGTGTCTGGCTGCTTATCACCAATGTATCTAAGCAAGATTACTTTTCTGTTGAAGCCATGCCATCATGTGGTCTTCATGGTCGAATTAACACTCAGTTACCTTACATCAGTTGGATTCTGGCATTCATGCTCATTGTGTTACTAATTCTATCCATTAGGAGGCAGCTTCTTGTTCAGTTTCCACTGTGCCTGTGTCAAGGTGGTCTAAACTATTCCACGCATTACTGGCCTAGCTAAGTATCTCCAGCATTTGTTGCAATCTTTACAGTTATATTTCTTTTTGTCTCCAAGGAACATGAGCCTAATCATTATAGGGGTGCTCTACTGACCATAATTCCTGCTTGTGTACAGTATGGTCTCCTAAACTGGGCTATGTTCCCTCCTTCAGAGACCTTTCATTATACTTATCTGTAGCCCAGTACCATCCTTCCTTCAGTAATTTTTCCAGTTAGTATAGACTGTAGGTATCTCCTTAGGGCCTCTTCAATCCACTCCCCTAGTAATACGTAGCTGCTTTAGTCTATGTCCAGGCAATGGTGTTCCCAGGCAATATATCTTGACAAAACGCCAAGTGTTTCTTTCAGTCTGTGCAGGACAGTGTCTTTCATTGTATGTAGCATTTGTTCTGTACATCACATTCAATATTCTGTCTCGTTTTTTTTTTTTTTTGATACAGTGATTCAGGTCATACATAGCAGGCTCTTCTAACTCATATACTCCACTATCTAGGGTCCCACTCAATAGCACAAGATTCAGTAGCAAACTCCATCACCCCTCTGCCGGAGCATAGTCATCTTTCTCAGTACTTTGTTTCTCTCATATTTTCTCCTGTATTTTTTTTCTTCTAGATATTTTGTAGCAACAGATGTCTTAGTTTCTACCCAGACATTTTGGCATTGCTATGCCTTGAATATTTTTATTGCACTTGTGGAACATAATGTAAGTCTAACCATGGCATTCAGCCTTGGCTAATACTTTTGTTGGTCATGACCATTTTCTGACTATTTTTTTATTTTCAATATATATGGCATAGTTCCTGTATGACTTCAGTAGTCATTGGCTATAATAACTGTCTGCTGCCTTCTGGTCCCTTCTGCATAAGCTCTCACATGTGAGTCTTTGATCTTTTTTCCATTGCAAATAGACACATTCATGAGTTTTTTCTTGGTTCCTTGACAGAGTACATCATTGATCCACACATCAGTCCACACATCAGTCTCTTTGAAATTCCTATGCAGTGTCCTGCTTCCTTTCTTTCATAGCACAGGTAATGTTGTTTTGGCAGCTGTTGCATCTGGAGATACTTAATTCTTGCACTTACATCTTGAAGGCAAAGAAAGGCATCTAGGGTGCTCTTCACATTCCTTTATTCTCCTCTTTGTTTAGTGACTTGGTCCTCGTGCCATGGGGTTTAGCTATGCTTTCTTTCCTTTGACCAGAGGTTAAAAAGATTTTTTCAATTAACTGTCATCCACTGCCTCTGTTTCTGTAGGGTAATAGGTTCATAGTTATATACTAGACTACTGACTACTAGGTCCCTTATAAACCTAGTCATGCAACCCAAATGTGACCCACAAATTTGATTTATGTAGGGGTGATTTACTGACTACCTCTGTTCATCAGAGATATAGAAGCCAGACCAGGGGTGAATTTCTGATTACCCATCCATTGGTCTACGTTACACTTAAATAGGCACAGGGATGACCTCTGCTTCACATGGATGGGGAGCCTGTTCTCTGAGAAACACATCTGTCTTTAAATATGTTCTATTTATATCACAAGCAAAATTTAGGTCTTTTAATCTAGTAGTTCTGATACTGTTGGTTTACTGGATGCACAAAAGGTTCATCAAACCAGGGTCCAGGTATTCCATGTATGCCAGGCAAAATCACCTCACAGAAGTCTGCAGGATACTGAGTAAAGAGACAGAATTTGGTGGCGATCAGCATAGGATATTGTATTTACTCCTTGTAGTCTTTTTTTAAGCAACTTTTGTGACTGTTCCAGCTGCCGCATGTGTCTAGTCAGGTATATATCAAAGGGCATTATACTCTATGTCCAGTCTGATGAGGACCAAGTACAGTGGTATGATGACGTCTCTAGACCGAGATACCATGCCTTTGCTATTAAGTAGAGTACCATAAAAGGATTTTCTTACTACCTTGGACAGATGTTGGTCAAAGGTTAGGTTACTATCTACATGAGTTGCCAGATCCCTGACTAGTGAATCAATTTTATATGTATTGTATTGATGACGAAATTACCCGGGGCAGCAGATCTCCTAGAAGGCACTAGAATGCATTTCTTCATATTATGTTTTAATGGATGGTTTTGACAACAAGTGTTTGTCTGGATTACACCTTCCTGAAGGGTGTTCTTGTCTTGGAGGGATTCAATGACTGCACCCACTTTGCAATCATCTCTGAACTTGGTTAGCCAGAAGCCTTTGACATTGGCTTTGACATCCAAGAAGTAGATGCCAAAGAGGAGAGCCTTGGGGACTCTGCAGGTGACCGGCCTCTTTGAGATAGTGGTCTCACTGATTCTAAACTCCTGAGGCCTATCAGTGAGCCAGCTAGCTATCCAGCATGTTATAAATGGGTTTATACCTAGTTCCAAATGTTTGTTGTCAATTCCCAAGTGGGATAATGTATCAAATGCTTTAGCCAGATCTAAACAGATATTATGCACCATTTTTCTCCTCATCCATTGCCTTAGTGACATTTTCAAAGAAGTCCACCAGATTCAGTAAGTATGACCTTCGTTTGGCATAGCCAGACTAGATGGATCCAGTGTCTGGAGGTCTACTATGCCCTTGTTGATAATTTCTATAATAATTCTTTTTATGGCTTTGAAAATAAGACTAGTCAGATTAATTGGTCTGTAGTTTCCGGGAACTGTTAACGGTCCTTCCTTATGACAGAGAATGACAGTCACATTTCTCCATTCATTTGTTTAAAAGCCTGTTTTAAGCCTATAGTAAAATAATGACTCCAGGGGTCCTGATAAGTCATATTTTAGACTATTCAGGAGGCATCCTAGGATATTATCGGGCCCGTTCAGGCTGTGTTCTTGGATTTGGTGTGTGTAGGCAGTACATGCTCCCTAGTTATAGTTGGAAAGGTAATGTTTGAGGGTATTTTTGAAGGAATGGTTGTGGTAAGAATGGGATAAAGTTGGATCTGAATTTGTCCACTATCAGGTTCTCCATATCACCAGGCTCGATGAATGTGCTACCATTAACAACCAGTTCAGCACATTGCTGTGTGCTGCCCTTAAGGTTTCTAACATAGCTGTAGAACCTTATAGCTATCTTTCACCTGAGAGGCTATCTTAACCTCAAAGCTGGCTTTGTTTGACCTAATTAGCCCTTTCAGTTGCCTATTTGTTTTGATAAGAGTGTGCTTTCTTTTTCCTTTTCTTGTATATCCTGTTTGATTTGGTCTTCTACTAGGGTGGTTTGCTTCTGTGGCTAGTCCTATTCTTACATCTGGTAGGTATTGCAGCATCTATGCAGAAATTGACATGGCTTCAGAGAGCTTCTGAGAGCAATTTAATATAGGCTGCTGTGTTCTCTGGAGTTGGAGGGACACTGAATTTTGACAAACTATCACTTAATAAAAAGTAAATTGCCTTGGAATACTTCTTAACTGTTACTGGTTTTAATGGATTATGGGGTCCACTGGTCCATTTGAGGAGACCACTGATCTGACTTTACAGAGGACTATAGGCCATTTCTGCTTGGTAGTTTTTTGGACTGTCTAAGACTTATTTCATTGTAGCTGTTTCTATCCAATTAGAAGGATAAAAATGTCACACAAGCAAACCATTTAGTCAAAACTACAAGAAAGACATAGCAAAGCTAGAGTTTTCAATGGGTAATACCATAAATATCTTGTATTGGAGGCCTATGGGATAAATGCAAATGAGCCTTTAGAGACATACTGGTGTTTCAGTTACATGGCTTCTTAATGCCGATGGTGTTTTACTTTTTTAAATATGTACTGGTGCACTCAAGCCAATAAAGCCAAACTACACTAGCTGTGGACATGCCATGTTTTGCCCTTTTACCTTACAGTGAGGGTGGACTGTTTGATCAAAGCTGAAAAACACAAATAGCTTAGAAAGAAGTCAGATGTCCATAACATTACAATGACTGAAAAATATCCTTCAAAAGGTAATACAGAGAAACAATTTAGTAAGAATTGCAAGAAATCTGTTTCTATATTAACCTGCTTGACCTTTCTTTACTCTTAAGGTCTTCTGTTGCTAATTTTATACCTCACATTGTATGAAGCATTGTCTTCTTGGAGCTCACCAAATTACTGATTTTAGGCAGTTCATCAATTTAGTATCAAATTCATCAACTGAAGCTATATTTTAATAGTTTTGTCTACATGAGAGATCCTATGTGTACCTCTGCTAATTGCATTACTGTCACCCTGACTGCTGATGTAATGTGGATAGGATATTGATTTTTGATCTTAGGGTTTGCAAAGTCTCTCTTTCCATGTTTGCAATAGAGCATGTTAGGCCGTTGAGCTCTTATAGCTGTATTCCTTATAATTGCTTATAATACTAGGTTGCAAAATCTCTATTCATTCTTCAGATGTCATGTTGCTGATGATACTTCTAAAGTTTATTTTTTTGGGGAATTCAACAGCCTACTTCAATGAGACTGCTTAGTAAGCTTGCATCTATTCCAAATACTGGAAGTTATTTCCCAGTACTTCCCACTGTACATGTAAGCATGCTACATAAATGTCTTTTGGTTATACCACTATCCTTGTGTTGGTATATTATGAACAGGATATTAATTTTCGGTAACAGGTTTTATAGTATTCTCCTGCCCTGTCATGTTTGTGAATTAGTATTACTTCTATACCACCATCTTCGTGTGAGACATTCGTAGGTTAGATGTCTCCAGCTCTGTTCCATCTTGGAGATACAGTTTTTAGAGATAATCTTTGCTAAGATCTACCCAACATGTCATAAAAGATTGTCAAGCTAAGATGAGGAACAAAAATGAATAAAAAAATCTTAAATATAATCAAGAAGAAGATGTTGAAAAGTTGCATATCTATATAACAGTGCTTTGCTGTTAGACCTTCCATATAATAAACTGAGGACAGTCCAATGCCAACCAACACCAAGTGTAGTAACCAGGAACTGACAAAAGGCACTTATGAAGAACTAGGCAAACCAGAACCAGGCAGAATTGTCATCTTTATTCATAAACTTAAAAACACATAAATGCTTAAATGATTCACATAATTTTTGTCCCAACAAGGCTTCATCAGATGAGTGCTTAAACCTAATGTCATGAAAGGAGATACTGCCAGCCTAGCTATCTGGAATTTTGTAAATAATTATATGTCATTTGTGAATATTAGCATGCTTCACGTAAGACGCTTGTGTTACAACCTTATTAGAACTGTATGTTATATGTATATCAAACTAGGTTTGTGCAGACATGTGTGCTGAAAAGGGTTTGCTAAGTACTGAGCTTAAAGATGTATCCATAGTGTACCCTACTGGAAAAGAACAGAAATGTATATACACTATTGTAACTGTTTAAATGTATACATTTTAACAGTGGCAACTGGGACACAGGAGGTTAACGTCAGAAAAATAGCGGAAATTAATTTACCTTATGGCTGTAATAAAAGGATCTTATCTTTCAGTTTCAGGGTAGTAACATACACAATGTCTAGAACTAGAAGTTTTCTGTATTGTCTTGAAAGTGTTTTATTGTTTTATGACTTCCAGGATCTGCCTTAGATATAAGAAAAGCCCTTGTCTATGTATTTTCACATGTAGATGCTAAATGCTGCCAGCTGCATCAGTGGGGGTTTCACCTGGGATAGAGTCAGATGACAAGAAATGAAGTCATTCTGCAAGCTATCCCAGCAGTAATATTTGAGATATTAATTTAAGAACTCTCTGAGAGAGAGATAGTGTTCTGTATTTTGTCTTTGACCTGACAATGTCAAGATCCACTCACCACACCTGCTTTGCTTGCTCTGGAGTAAGTTATTAGGGTACAGTAATTCTCTTAGATATAGTCAGGGATATAGAAAAGCTTAGCTTAATTGTTTTATGCATTTGAGACTGTCCAGCAATGTTGTTTTAAATATTTCCTGCAATCTTGAACTCTGATGTAACTGTAAGTATATACTGAGTATTTTCTTGTTCTTTTGTTATTTATTATTACATATATTTAAACCTTTCATCATGTCTGATCTGTGTAGAGACATATTTAAGTTCTGAGAGTACTTGCATATTTATTTGGTGACCCTTTGTGGGCACTCCTAACAGCCTTGCTCTTGGTCAAACTACCATTTGTATTAACAGTAACATAACACAGTAAGAAGCACTGGATGGGCAGAGAGAATGTTGGAGGTCTTAGCTTGGCCACTCAGCTGAGATCTCAACTCTATACTTGTGTCAGTGGGAAGTCTTATTAGGGATTTGGAGAATGAGGGAGAAACCATATCTGGGCTGACTGTGGTCTCTGTGTGCTCTTAAGGGAAATTGCACATGATGTAGAAAGCTACATCTGGAAATACTGTGTTTGTACCTGTCATCCTAATGTATGTCCTCCACTGGTGCTAATGGTAAGTACTGAGGCTCCTTGATTTCTGGGCCAGTGGTGGGGTGTCACACCTACTAACACTGTTTAAATACTTTTGCCAATTATACTTGATCAGTTAATGTAAATTCTATTAATTCTCTTTAATTACTGAATTAAACCAAACTGAAATCATGCAAACATATTACCTAAAACCACTAAAAGTGCTTATTAGTGAATGTAAAAAAACTTATAAATAGCTGTTAAGTATGTTGAATGTAAAAACATTATTAAAAACCTTTATAAAACATTCTAAAATGTTAGATGCACATAAAAAATGAAAGGAGAGATATTAACCTAATGGTCAAGGTGTTCACCCACAATAAACAAATGCATGATCTGACTCCCACAGGAGGCAACCAGCCAGTCACAAAATGGCTCATAAAGGCAGCCAGCCCAGCACCAGTCCATAACCAAATGTACCATCTAGTGTCTAAAAGTCATAACAAAAGTTTTCACATTAATTTACACTGTTAAAACATTGCAAGTATACAAAAATATATGAACTTTACAGGAGCTGGCTCATTACAAACTAGCTGCCCTTAACTTTAAAACTGGTGCTACAGAAACATTTTCATTCAAGCCCATTGCTCTATTAGCTTGCAAAATCAGTTGCCAATATACTTGTCTGTATTCAGTCTTTGTTTCTCATGGTCCACCTCTAGGGTCTATAGGCATTTCTTCTAATACAAAAAATGTAAACTTAGATAGTCTACAACTAAGGATATTTTTGTATAAAGCATTTTTATCATCCTTAGACCTAATAGCATAACTGTGTTCATATATTCTCCTTTTTAGCCCTGCTCAGGCTTCCCTATATAAAATACTTCACATTCATCACATAGGGCAATATATATTCCAGCACTATTAGAATTACAATATTGCTTGCACCTAATGTGAGTATCCCTACATTTAATATAAATAAACACCATATTTTTAATATAGGGACATTGGATGCAGGCTCCACACTTATTGGTACTCAACTTTTTTTCTGTTTTCCATACCTATTGTGGTCTTCTTTTGCACAAGAATGTCTTTGATACTGCATCCTTTTCTAAATACAAATTTAAGAAGGGCCATGTCTGAAAGTTTAGCAAATCTATTCCATTCTGTGGTTATAATATTTTTTATAATCCCTGAATCTCCATTGAAATTAATAACAAATGTTCCCTTGAATTTATTCTCATTAAGATTGCTACCTTCCTTACCTTTACTATTGCTCCCTTTACTCAAATTCACCTGTTTTCTTAAAAGGGGAGCAAAACTGTCATTCCTATCATCTTTTACTTCCTTAATAACCTCATCTAACATATCCAGTGGGTATTTTCTAGTTAAGAACATCTCTTTCAGGGTTTCTCATTCTTTATTAAAATCTTGTGCATCTGAGGTCATTATGCAAACTCTCACATACTGGCCTTTTATTATACTTCATTTTTGTTTATATGGATGAGCACTAGTAAAGTATAAATAAGAGCTGGAGAATATACTTTTCCTATATACTATAGATTTAAAACTTTTAGTCACATAATTTTTGTGTATAGTGACATCCAAAGAGTTCATACTGTTATATGTTATTTCATGGGTAAATCTTAAAAAGTTAGTGGTACTACTAATATATGCAATAAATTCCCTTAACTTGTCTTCTGTGTCTGTGCATCATATATCATCCAGCTACCTCTTATATAATTTCCAGCATTCAACACATTTGGAGTTATAAATATATTTCTGTTCCCCACATATTTAATATAATGTTAGCATATGCTTGGGGCACAGGAGGACTCCATAGCTGCCCACTTTATTGCCTATAAAATTCTCCTTCAATGTAAATAAAATGATTTTTAACACTACTTCCATCAGGACAAGACATACCCTGAATTCCATGTCTGTGAGCCCTCCTTTCTTAATAGGGCTTCTTCTAACCACTCCAGACCTGTGTTGTGAGGTATTACTGTAAAAAAGTCTGTTTTATCAATAGTCACAAAAATATTTTTTTCAGTATATATATATATATATATATATATATATATATATATATATATATATATATATATATTTATACCTTCCTGTTCCTTCCAAATTTTTTTTCAATTTAAAATCCAAGAACCTAGCTAGGAGGAAGGTCTTAGACCCATTAGAACCACAGTTTGCCTTAAAGGCCAAAAATAGATGGTATAGTAGGCTTTTCTATTGTTAAATATCCATAAGTCTTTATGTCAACCATCCCTTCTTCTAGCAACTCTTTCAACATAAGGTCTGTTTTCTTATAAGCAACATTGATTTCATTCTTAGAAACCCTGGAATATTTCTTTTTATCACTCAGATTTTCCATCATTTTAGCTACATATGTCATGGTGTCCATAAGTACTGTTCCTCCCCTTTTGTCCAATTTCATCACACTCAGGTACCTATTACCTGCTAATTCCTGAAGCAATTGTTTCTCTTCCAAAGGGAGATTGGAACAAATTCTATTGCATTATATTCCATTCCTTAACTCGTTTTCTACCAAATTTTCAAAATTCCTGAGTTGTGGATGTAATGGGGGGTTGAAAATGCTTTTCTTTCTTATACCACCCTCTTGTTCCATTGCATTCCTTTAACATTATTAGCAAACATTAATGAAATATTATTTCTCCTCACAAATAATTTTAAATCTATTAACAGTTTGTTTATGTTAAATTTCTTACTGGGTATAAGCTTAAGACCTTTAGAAAATAAATCAAAGTGGACTTGAGTTATATTTTCCCCACTATAATTAAAAATGTTGTAGTTACCATATGTGTACTTGTATGTGAGTTTTACAATAACTTGGACAGTACTTGTATCACCCCCCACTCAGTGTTCCCCCTTTTCAATGTATTCCTTTTTTGTAATTGTAATATTGGGGATTCTGATTCCTGAGTCTCTCTCATCTTCTGAGTAAGGGAAACTCTAAAGGGTCATTGATGTCCACAGAATTATACCCCAAATTATTTTCTCCTTCATTAGCATCTCTTAACCCACCCTCAACACTATAAGTATTATTACTGCTACCTACATTTTCAAACGTATCCTGTCTATTGTCATAGGAATAAAAAAAGTCTGTTTAGGTATAGGGAAGCAACATTTTTCTGCATATTCTCTCTAATTTCTTGAATTTTCTTTTAAGTAAAAAGGAAATGTTTTATTCTGTCTTAGACCTAATATTAGCATATTTATACTCACCTTCTTCCACAGTGCATAAGATATCATTCATGATACTTTTATTCACTTCTTCAGAAACTGTTCAATATAGTTCTTATTTTGCCTAATAATAGCTCTCATGATATCAATAACAAAAGTATCAAATATTCTAATAAGCTCTTAGTGAAACCCAGACCCTTCTTTAACATTACAGCCCCTTAGGCACAATACTCTTTCAATATATTCTTTCAAGTAGGCATTATCTACATTTAAACTCTATACTTTAACATATAGTCATGCAGTTTTTGAATACTAGTATCTTAGGTATCAAAATTATTTTTTACAGGCTCCATATAGACAAACAGCAATTATATATATACTTAATTGGTCTTTGCTACACCGTTTCAGTTGGGTAATCCATCGTGAAACAGTCAAAGTGGAATCCTAATTACCTGTGCATTTGTTTTACAAATTAACTTGTAAATAGCTTCCTTCCTACCCCAAAACATTCCCAGTTTATGACATACAGTTTTACAGTCATTCTTAACAATATTTTATAGGTTCATAGATAAGAACTAGGTCAGCAGCTTTTGTGGGACATTTTAAACCAATCCAATTTTCCTTTTTGTGCTCAAAATAAACTATCCCATTTGGTTAAAGATTGGCCTTATCCATGCTATGGTCAATAATTATACATTACCCTTAATGAGAATATAACTGGGATCATACCATAGATAATTTGAAGGGGCCGATATATGGGCTAAAGCATTTAGAAGATGCCATCTGTCCAATAGTAGTACCAGTGCCAGTATGGGGCACATTTGCTATTTCACCTCAATAGATCTAAGTTGTACTTGAAAATGAACAGGAATGGACTCTGTTTTATGTGGATATGATGTCTGTTCTATAACACAGGTATCCTCTGTGAAATATACTTGTCCCTACAAAAACCTTTCTGTTGATGCTGTGGAAGAGGTTTAGATCCCTAGACTTCCTGAATCTCTCCTTAACATCTCCGTTCTCCTCACCTGGGCCTTCTACCCTATAACTTGTTCCTAACCTAACCTAATCCTGGTAAAAAATCTAACCCATCTACAATTTATCATTGCCACGTTAACTTGTCAACCTATCAGGGTCATCATTTATCTCTGTAACAAAACAGACTTGACTTTAATTATTTGTTTAAAATTCCTTTCTCATTTTTGTCATTGTCTCCTTATATTTTTGCAGTGTTAGAATCTTTGTAACTCTGTAACCCATTCAGGTGCTAAATGTAATGTAATTTAATATGTAATTGGAGCTTTTCTCCCTGGGCCTCCACTGAAAATGGGCTCTTGCCCAGTGGACCTTCCCGGTAAACAAATGTCAATAAATAAATAAATAATAAATAAGTATTTCTGATGTCAGTTGACTTGCTGATATACAACAAATTCATCAGTAATGGGTTGGAGGATGCCTTTTATGCCAGACACAGTTCAGCTCTTTGCAGTCTGTAGGGTACCAAGTTGAGTGACAAGGCTTTGAGTTGATCCATGTAGGTTATGTTGTTTAGACCTTGTATCCTTTTAGTAAGGTATCTCTGTGGGCATTTTAGTGGTTGGTGTGTCTGGACAGATATATACCAAAGGGGACATTATATCAAATGATTGGTCAAACAAAGGCTGAGTAAAGGGGAACAATAACATCCCTAGATCTAGACACAATTCAGTTATTTTAAGCTGTGTAATAAAGAATTTCTTACAACAATTGACACATGTTGGTCAAATGTTAGGTCACTTTTCATGTAAGTTCCCAAACCCCGAACAGCTGAGTCAGCTCTTAGGGCATATTGTCAATGTGGTAATTCCATGGGCTAAATGACTTTCCAAAGGATACAATAATGCATTTTTTGGCATTTAGTTTCAGACCACAATTTTGACACCAGTTATTTATTTGACACAAGCCTTCCTCCAGGATGGCTAAATCATTTGGAGATTCAATGACAGCTCCTAGCTTGCAGTCATCTGTAAACTTAGTTAGCCAGTTCCCTTTGCTATTGACTTTTACTTCAGAAAAGTAAATGCCAAACAGGAGAAAGGTCTCAGCGCAGAACTCTGGGGGAATCTACTGTTGACTGGTCTCTTTGTGTTGGTAATGTCCCCTATTTTAATTATCTGCATCCTATCTGTGAGCCATTTGGCAATCCAGCAGGAGACATTTATTTAGTTTATTCCCGGTTAATTTAGCTTTTCTGCTATGCCTAATTTAGGAATTGTGTCAAAAGGTTTAGGCCAGTTCAAGGCATGCATTGTGTACCATTTTGCCTTCTGCCATTGCTTTGGTGACCTTTTTAGAAAAATACACCAGGTTGAGTAAACATGATCTGCCTTTGACGAATCCAAACTGCGACTGATTCTAGTGTTTGGAAGTTCCCTGTGTCATTTTTGATTAATTCCATGATAAGTCTTTCCCGTGGCTTTGCATATGACGCTGGTCAGATTTATGAGTCTGTAACTGCCTGTGTCTGTGGAAGGTCATCCCTTATGCAGGGGAATGACTGCAGCTGTTCTCCATTTGCTTGGTACAAAACCTGTACTGAGGCTGAGACTGAACTGTTAATAGGGGTGTGGCTAAATCATGCTTCATGCTATTTAAGATGCATCCAGGGATATTGTCAGTACTCATCAATGGATATTTTTTAGGTTTTGATTGCAATTTTAGGACTTGGTGAGCCATTTTGAGATATATCTTGGGAGACAGATGAACAGGACAGATGGGCAAAGTTAGAGCTAAATGTATCAGCCAATAAGTTAACTATATCTTCAGTTTCAGCATAGGTAATATCATTCACAATCAGCTCAGTGAATTGTACTCTTTTGGCTTTGAGATTAGGAAAAACAGCTAAAAAATGCCTTGTGATTGACTTGAGTAACTATTTTAGCCTCAAACTTTGCTTGCTTGCTGGTGGATTTTATTAAGCTCTCTCAAGTTGTGTGTTTATTTCAGTGAAAAGGGCTCTAACATTCTGGGAATTATTTTTCCTACTTTTGGTCCAAATTATTTTCCTCTTATTATAAAACTTGTTAATTCTATGGTTACGCCATGTGGGTTTTCTTTTGAGGTTTGCCCTGCACTTATTCCTACAGGATACAGCTGCATCTATGCACCTGTTTGCATGCTGGAATAGCAGTTAGAATGGTACAGCAGTTTATACTTCATGTTTCACTTCATTGAGGATAGTTATATTAAACATCATCCTTTTGTGCCCCTCAATACCATGTATGTACAGTGAGGTAAAATTACATAGCAGTTGATATATATAATATGTATTTATGTATATATATATATATATATATATATATATATATATATATATATATATATATATATATAATATGTGTGTGTGTGTGTGTGTGTGTGTGTGTGTATTAGTGTATATATATATATATATATATATATATACATATATATATATATATATATATATATATATATATATATATATATATATATATATTGTGTGTGTGTATGTGCGTGTGCACATCTAAAGATACTTTATATTATTTTTTATTTTGATTTTTTTATCAAGGTGAGCGAACTGGACTGCTGACACTTTTCAGTCATAACCTGGACTCATGAGAGCAGTAGACAGACATATCATTTGCAGAGAAAATCAGTATTTAAACAGCTAGTTATATACATGTCAATAATTAGTGAAAATCCAGTGAGAATGTATTGTAATGCACATTAGTAGACTACAACAGGGTATAAAAGAGTAAACATAAACTAGAAGAATTATATACAATATATACAAAAGAGTAACGTTGTACATAACTGAATATTGAAATTTACATAGTATTTCATCTAATATATACCTGGGGATTTATAAAGCCACATCTGCAGTTGTGGCCAAGCCAACACTCTTTACATTGCATGCGAGACAATCCCCAAGTCTTATTACTTATGCATGCTTCCAGGAAAATGTGTGTGACAAGTAGCTTCTTGCTGTCGCTACAGTACAGATCCATGGCCAGATCAAGTTAAATCATCTCACAGCCACATTGAAGTACAAACAGCTGCAGTAAACATTGATGGTGCAGCAGCAAGGCTACTATTCAATGCAAACATGTGAGCACAAGTTTAGAATGTTAATGCAGTGTATGACCATCTATGGAACCGCCATTTATGGAGATGACGGATGTCCTGGCCTCACATAACAGCATTAACACCTTCACAGAGTTCCACTCTATAGTGCTAGATGTCAGGTTTCAGCTGGAATGGCTCCTGGGATTTTCAACTTCTGATGCCCCAGGCATGTAGTTCTACTATCACTATCTGCTCCAGTTTGTAAATGTTATCTACATTAAAGTTTATAATACCTCTCTTACTTGTGTCATATAAGTACATCTGACATCCAGGTGTAATATCCATCTCTGCAAGGTATGAGCATGATTAAAACACAATATAATACTTTTATAGCTGTACTGATATCAGTTGCATTTATAGTTGTGATACAGGTTCATACTTTGAGTTTATATGTTTTATTTTGCTATAATCATAGTTAAATCGTTCTCTGGACTCAGCACTGTAGAACTATCCCATCTGATGCTGGAGGATCTTTATTCTCTAATAATGATGGAGTATGGACTTAGTCTCTTTGCCTGTGCATACGAAGGATAAACTACAGTTTGAGAGTGGGTGTGTTAATGGGGACACTGAAGATTAGAGAAAGTATGATGGTCGCTATCAGAGACATGTTTAAATCTGCTCCTAGCTATCATGGGCAGGAGAGTCCATGTATAGGAATTGGTCCTGCTGTTCACAGATATTATGGCTACTGCCTTCTCCCTGAGGTTGGTGTGTCAGTAGCTGCCACCCAACATATGTGCAGGACCATCATGGAGGCAAAGGCAAGTTTCACTAGAGCCTGGGCAGAGGTTGTGAGGGTAAGCCAGACTATGGATACTGAGTTATAGAAATGCATAAACTGTATGAGTTATTCAGTGGATAGAATGAATCAGACATTTGAATGTTCAGTGTCTTCTCTGGGCCTGTCATGGGGGATGGTCTGTCTGTCTGTGATGTTATCTGACCTTGCTGTAGATGAGTGAGATTGCACTCTTGTATTGCGAGCACTTCAATGGCAACACTGGTTATGGGTGTAATTACACCTAGGAGAAGCCATCCCTAAGGGTCATCATTATGCCTGCACATCCTCTAACAGGCACCAGTCATGGTCAGGGTGCACACTGACATCTGCATGATATAGCCAATGCAACTCATGCATGGGAAGTTGAATCTTCTGTCATGCATGCCTCAAACCTGTCCAGTAGGAGACAGCACAGTTCTATATCACTTGCTGAGGCTGTTTATCTGCAAATACTCCCCCCACACACACACCAGCCACTCCCACGCACATGCACACACCATCACAGCCCCCAGAACATTCTACACTTCCACTGACCCAAGCCCTTCCCAACATTAAGACCGGCATACCAGTTTTGGCACTTCCATTAAAACCAGCTTTTCTTCTTATACTCACTCACACTTGCATGTGAAAAACATGCAGTCCAGTAATTCCTTGCCCACCTTTGCAAATGATGATAACTTTGCCCTGCCCTTTGCACATTGTTACTTGGGTTGCCTATGTCTAATGCACGGTGTAGCCAGCCAATGTATAGGTAAGCACAGTCTGGTGTTTTTGTTTGCATCATGTTTACTGTTATGTTGTAAATCTATGTGCAATCCATTGCCTGTTTGTTAGTGCCACAGCATATTGTGCCTGTCTGCTGCAGGTATCAGTTATCCCCTGCTGCTGGCTTTGCCTGTCCACTGTAGGTATTGGTCATCCTCTGCTGCTGGCTCTTCCTCTTACTCCTCATAAATCTCAGCTGTCATGGCCTGTGCTGCTGAGACCTGTGGTGCCTGCATGAGGCCACTCTGCTGTAACTGCTTCCTAACTATGTTACTGTATATAACACACACATATAGAAAGTATTTTTGCCCAAGTGTCGGGTTCATGCTGCAAGATACCATCAAATGTATTGAGGCAGTAGAACCATAACTTCAGCAGCCCAAACACATATGTGATGTTTCCGGTCTGTGCTAGGGCATGGTGGTAACCATGTTCAGTTTGGTTATGAGGATTTTTAATTGGGGTCATGAGCCAGGGTTCCAGGGCATATCCAGCATCACCCATAAAATGTCCCCGTGGGAAGTCACTCCTCACAAGCTATTTTTAAAAGTCACATATGTGCCTTATATAGAAGTCATGGAAACTACCGGGGTGTCCTGCACACACATTTTAGATTATACCATCTACATTACAGACCACCTGACAGTTGATGGAATAAGACCCTTTGGGATTAACTTAACTCATTTCCTCTTCACCAGCTAGGGCCTTTATTCCAATGTAAGTAAAATCTATGGCCTACAGTACCTCAACAAAGCAGGATGTAGCATAGAAACCCCATATTGTGTTTGTTCTCTCCTCTGAGTTAAAAGAGAACCACAGATTTTCCACCACATGCTGAAGCATGGCATTGAGGACCTTACAAGTACTTTTCAGGTAGATGTCTCAGATAGCCCACTGTGTCTCCAGTAGGTCCCTGAAAGATCCTTGTAGCTAATATACATAAAGCCACACATACATTTATATCAACAGGGTTAAATCCTTCACAACTCCCACAGGATTGCACTTATGGCTAAAACATATCCACTGTTTTTTGCATGGTGTCCCTGTCCACACAGTGCTCATCTACTATATCATTTTCATGGAGGGTATGGATTGTTATGCAAAGTTGGAAGACACAATGGCTCTGGGCAGTGTCATTGTGCAAGAGCCTCTTGTAAATACAAATCACAATAGCTTTGGCCCTCCTACATTATTCACTGCCTTACACTGCCTGCACAAAAACATTAGTCTGTGTACAAATCTAAGACTGTCAAAGCATTGCTGTGCAATGTTTTAACATTTCAGAATTACCCTACCATGTTTTTGTCACATTATTATACAATGCACTTAATTATGTTGCCATTAGCATATAACTTTAATACGGGCATAAGAACAGTTCTGGTTATGGATATAGATATAGATTCCTATCATTTAATTGAAAACTCAAAACCCCTAAATTTTGCAAACCTATTTGATGCAGCTTCCCCACCTTCAACCCTACACCACCCCACCTACACCATCACACTCCCTGCAACTTATATATATATATATATATATATATATATATATATACAAACTCTAGGATCATACAGCAGTGGGGGAAGGACAAATTATCATTTTTAGTAAGCTGAGTTTTCAATATTTTGAGTTTTCAATCAAATAAATGGAATCCAAATATAGATAACAGCTATAGGAAGCCATGAATAATTAAATGCTTTTCCTATCCATATAGGACAAGATATTTTACAAAACAGCAGAGACATTTATTCATTTTTTTCTGTATGTTTAGTTTTCCCATTCAAATGTTTTAATTGCCTGTAGTCATGTTTTATTTCCTAGGTAGGTTTTTTGAATAGTGTTTAGAGCAAAGGATAATTTCTTTTAGGTTATGTTATATGACAGCATTTTTTTTTTTGGGGGGGGGGGTTTAGACTGATTTTTATTTATGTATGTAAGATATATGTATGTATGCATTTATTTAATTGCCAGCGTCTATCTGGGGACAGGCGATCTTGTGGGCTTCTTTCATTTTGGAGCTAGAAGTCATCACTGAAGGGTGACAGCATTTTTCTAATAGTTATGTAATACATTTACCTATTTTAGGGGAAATTTTGTATGTACCTTCTGCACTGTAGCTGAAAGTAGGCAGAAAGAGATACATATATTTATTTTAATATTCTTAAAGACATAAACATAAGCCAGAAGTGAATGCAATCCTCATTGGTGTTTCTTTAACCTGTAAGAAAATATTACCATCAAAGAAAAAGACTTTTTTTGTTAACATTTCCCTTAAAAGTACTTTCTAATAACTGGCATCACCATCATCAATATGATCATAAACAACAGAACTTTAAAGATCTTCTGTCAAGAAGTACCTGAAAGCAAATAATGTCTGTTCAATTGTTGGTTTGTCTATCTCTCTCTCTCTCTTTCTCTCAGTTAACTATGAGAGTGTACTGAGCCAGGGACCTTTTAACTCAGATTGCAGGGTAATACAATGAATATAAGTCAAACATAATATATATGTACAGTTATAAAGACACCACTAACAGCAAAATTCAAGATACTTTAAAAGAAAATGGATGCTTACAGACTTATAGTATAAGTAGTTGTTTACATCACTGTCTCTTCCATTTCTGTGATCATTACCCTAAGACAGTTCTCTGCTATTTGACACTCATAATTCTAATATGGAAACTATAAGAGCAGCAGTGAAACTGATCACACTGAATTGTATGCCAGAGGAGCAGGTAAAGATAAATATGAGAAACATCATCATCATCGCTGTCATCAAGCCCCCTTTATCCCATCTTCTGCATGGTGTTAGGGTATCATGTCAAATGTCACCATTTCTCTGTATTCAGTGCCACTCTCCTACCTTCTTTTAAGCGTATGCCTAATTGTTGCAAGTCTTCTCTCACATGATCCATCTACCTCTTTGCTGGACACCTTTATTTCCTCTTGCCTTCTTTCTGTTTGTCCCAAATCTTCTTCACCAGATTGTCTTCTGCTTTCCTGCACATGTGCATGGACCACTGTAATCACTTTTCTTTGACCTTCCTTGCCATTGGAACTACTTTGGCTTCTGCTGTTATCTCCTCATTTGTTTATCTGTCCCACAGTGTGCATCCTACCACCTGTCTCAGGCACTTCATCTCCATCACCTCTAGCTTCCTCCACTGCTCTGCATTTACTGCCCAAGTTTATGTACCACACAGAAGTACGGGATGCACCACTGTTTCTTCACCTTACTTTTTAGCTTCTTTGGCATTCTTCTGTCATACACTACCACTGACACTCTGCAGCCCCTCTGATTCTAGCCTTGACCTCTTCCTTCAGACTTCCCGTTTCCTCAACAACCCCTCCCAGATGCTTGAAACTGTTAACCTGTTCCATTACTTCTCTTCAGTTTTAATTCTGAACTTTTTCTGATACCTCCCATTTGCTGCCATTACTCAGTTTCAAAACATGTTCCTTCAGTTTTGCATTTCCATTCCAATGTCCTTTGATGAAGTTCTTGCTCAGAGTCTGCCTGCAATGCCATATTGTCTGCATACAGCAATTTGGTTGATCACATCCCCATCTGAACTGTTTGCTAATGTAGTCCACCACCAGTATGAACAGCAGTGAGCTCAGAGCTGAACCCTGATGTACCCTCATTCCCACTGGGAACCCAACTGTGAGACTGAACACTGTTTGTACTTGAGTCATTGGGTCCTTGTACATAACTTGCATCAACTCTACCAATATCTCTTGGACTCTGAAAAAACACAGGGCTGCCCAAATCTATTTTCTTGGGACATTTTTATATGTTTTCTCCAAGTCTATGAATGCCCATATGGACACTTTCCTCAGTTGTGCTGCATCCTGATCTGAATCCAAGCTGCTCATCCCCATGTTACTTTCTTCTACTCTGTCCATTTGTTTATGAATCCCACTATCCAGAACTTTCATGCAGTATGATAGCAACTTGAGACCTCCACACTGTGCACAGTTATGTACATCACTTTTGTTCTTGTACACTGACACTAGTATGCTTGTTCTCTGATCATCAGGGATAAGCCTTTATCTCTCTATAGTGCTATGAATATCCTCAGGAGCCATTTATCCCCTATCTCACCTAAGATCTTTATCATATCTGCTGTCATCTTATCTGAGCCTGCTATTGTCTTTGACTTCATTTTCCTTAGTGCTATCCTAACTTCTTTTAGGAAGGGCTCCTCCTCTTATTTCATCATAGACTGTGTCTGCTGCAGTACAGGGTTTTCTTCATTCAGATGATGCCAGAAGTGCTCCTTCCAACTGCTTCTGATTTCCTGTGGACTGGTGAGAAAAATTTTGCTGCCGTACCTTATGAAGGGTGTCTGACTGTCTTCTTTATCTTTCTATCTTTGCCTTACAACCTGACATACTTTTTTGTGCCATATACTGAGTCACTTTCCAGAAGCTGGTAGAGTGCCTTTCATGTCTTCTCTTAGATATTGCAACTGCTCTCTTAGCCTCTTTGTTAGCCAATCAGTACTCCTTTCTAGCCTAGTCTATCTCTTCTAGCTCCCACTTTTTCCTGCACTTCTTTCTTTTGATGACTTTCTGGACTTCTGAATTCCACCACCCGCTTTTCTTATGTGCCTTATTTTTATACCTGGCTCAGTCATGTATCTGTTTCAGAATGGATGGCTTTACAATCCCTGATTCTAGCTCAGTGCCCTTTCCTTATTAGGATGACGTCTACCTGAGTTGAAAGTTGACAACTTTTTCATATGATATAGTGACTGTCCCTCTTGCTGAACCATGTGTTCATAGGTTCATATGCATATACTAGGCTAATGACTACTAGGGCCCTCATAAGCCTAGCCATGCAACTCAAATGTGACCCATAGAGTTGATTTATATAGATAGTGATTGACTGACTGTCTCTGTTCATTATAGACATAGAAGCCGGACCAGTGGTGAAGTTCATATTACCCATCCATTGGTCCTAGCTGTCCTTAAATAAGAATGTAAATGAACTCTTCTTCATATAAATAGGGAGCCAATTCCAGAGAATGGGAATTCTCTGAGAAATGTATCTGTCTCTTCAACATGTCCTATTTATGTTACAAGAAAAATGTAGGTCTTTTAATCTAGTAGTTCTTATGCTGCTTGTTTTGTGGATATGCAAAAAGTTCATCAAAACAGGGTCCTTGTATACAGGTAAACATCACCACTCAGAATTCTGCATAATACTGAGTAAAGAGATGGGGCTTTGAGGCAATCAGTGTAGCCCATTGTGTTTACTCCCTGTATTCTTATGGTAAGGAAGTTTTGTGGACATTCCAGTTGTTGCATGTGTCTGGTCAGGAGGTACGTACCAAAGGAGGCATTATACTCTAGGATGGTTCTGTTGAGGGTCAAGTACAGTGGTATGGTGACCTCTTTCGACCTAGATGCCATGCCCTTGCTTGTAAGTTTAACAACAAAGAAAGATTTTTTTTTACTACATTGTCACATGTTGGTCAAAGGCTAGATTACTATATACATGAGTTTCCTGGTCCCTGACTATTGAATGAACTTTAAGGGTATTTTATTGATGACACAGTTACCCAAGGCACCTCAGTTTTGATTTTTTTCCAAATTTACAGGAAACCAACTTACTTCAATAACTTCTTACACTATTCTAGTAATATCCACCTTTTCAAAAAAGGAGCCTAGTAAAAGGCCAGATGGTGAGATTTTCTAGAATAGTATCAGACAATACATGTTTTTTTGAAGAAATCAGTAAGCTGGTTGAAATGGTTCTCAATAGAGGTTATCCCTTGGGATTACTGAAGAAATAAAAACCAAGGTGGAATCAAAAAGACAAACCCCAGGATTCACGAAGCCTCCATGTAAGAGTAGAGGAGGCTTACACAGAAATGCCAGTGTAAGAATAAGATGGCAGTGCGCCATGCATATTAATGAGGGCGCACTGCCTCATCTCCAAGGCAAACACGGAACATGCACGAGTGTAGGGGGCGTGTCGGACTGCCAAGCAGTCCAAAAATCCACACCCCTGCAAGTATCACAAAAGGGAAATGTCAACTGACACGAGCGAGTCCGCTCAAATGTGTACATACCCAACACTACATTCCCCCACATTCTAAACCCCAGTACAATAATAAAATATAAAACGTTTATTCTTTTTTTTATCATTCCCGATATAGCTGCCCGTATTTGTGCATGTTTGCATGTGTTTGCCCATTGCTTAGCTACAGTTAGCAGTAAGACATCGAAGAGGATAATAAGAAACTTATATGCAAATTAAGCAAAATAGTAATAGCATAGTGGTAAAACCTTCGCACTAAGAGAAGGCATTCCCGGTTCGAGTCCCACCACTCCCCTTTTATTTACTATTGGAAATCTGTATATGAAAATAATTCCTTCCATTTATCAATGAAATTTTAGTAAAAAGCATTGAAATACCCTATGTAGTAGTGAACGAATGTTTTTTTATATATATATAAAATACTGTGCAATATCATTACATAACTGTATACCTCACATACTTAGCATAATTTATATTCCCACCATGAAAGGTGGACTGTATATGTGCCTATATGTATATCTATATGTACACCAATGGATGTTTATATGTATGTGTATATATATATATATATATATATATATATATATATATATATATATATATATATATATGTCTAGAGAGAGAGAGAGGGAGAGACAGAGTTATATTTACTGCGACAGATGACTGGTGACAAAGCCATGGCCTCAAGCTCAATGTCTGAAATTCATTGGCATCCTTTTTGCTAAAAGCTCTGTACCCATGAACTACCACATAGGTGGTAGTCGACTTAACACCGAAAGTGTGATAAGAGACCATGGGACACAGGTGGACAGTAGTCTCACCCTTGATAATCACAGTGCCACACTAGTCATGTAATCTGTCTACATGGCACACCTCATCACAAAATCTGTGTCATCCAGGGAAAAAGAGGTCAGTGTTCCCCTCTACTCATCACTCACAAAACCCATTATAGAGTACAATGCCCCTTCTGGTATGTACCTCACAAGACATCTACAGCAACTGGAAAGGCCACAGACATACCTCACAAAGAGTAATACAGGTGCCCTATGCAGACCGTCTCACAAAACCAGAGCTAGACTGTGTTGCATACTGGCAACCCAGAGGTGACCCCTGCCTAACATACAAAGCTATGGCAAACCCAGAGCTGTTGGACATGCTCCACGTAAACAGATCACTATCCCTACGAGCTACACACTTTAGGGACCTAAACCTTGTCACCTCAATATTCAGAACATGCTGGAGGGATAGATTCCTATCTCAGAGACATTCCATACTCTGGAACAAACTACCTATCAATAACGAACAAAGCTCCTCAGTAGCACTCATCATGAATAGTCTTGATGATTGAATGGGAGATAGGAAATACACCTTGGGAATCACCTCTGTGGCTCTGCTTGACAGGGACACATGAAACTAAATTACTTGGGTGTCAAAGGTCAGGGTACCATCTGGCTAGGCTTCTATAGGCCCTAGGGCCAATAGCCTATAACCTACCTATGAACCAATACACACCCACATGTACTTGTTGCAATAATTGCTATGTGAGGTTGACTGAGTGTGATGGTGAATGTGTTGGTGAATGTGTCACAGTTGTGTATATGTGGGATAGCTAAGTGGGAAACTGTTTCTGTCATAGTATTACGTGTCCTAGCTCTGATCTCAGCAAAAGATGTGTATGCTATTGCTAGCCAGAAAAAGCAGTATGGCATACAGTCTGACGTAGTCCCTTTGTGTTAACTGGGGTGTGCCACTGGAGGATAAAGCAGTACATGTATGCTCATTGATTGGTTCTGCTGGTGAATCAAACCCCTGTATGAACTGTAGCACTACCTGAAGCTGCAGCCCTAAACAGCACAGTATGGTGTATGTCCTCATTGCTTGGAAATGCTGTTTTGTGTGTTCCCTGTAGTCCTCACAGATTACATACCTCAGGCATAACGGTTTGTAAGTACTGACACACAGTACTGTATGGTACACACGTAAAGCTCATCTGGGTTGCCAAACCTCTGTGTCCTGTATGCATGTCAGATGTGTGTGTGGGTATGCCTGTAACATGCCCTCGGTCATATGTGTGTTACAGGATATAAGTGGGTATCTAGCAACATGTATAGTCTAGTACAGAAGTATGCCTCCTATATTCACGAATGTGCACATATTGTAGGCAGGGGCTTTCCATCAACAACTAGTGTGGTATACTGGTAATACTGTAACCGGACTTTACAATCATTGCAATGGATTACATATTTCGTTATGCATTAGCTGGATATATACCTCCTGTGGCTAGGTGGTGCATTGTGTCGCATACAGTGTGCCATGTACTGTTGCATGGTCTTACATAGTGGTTTCTCTTTGTTGTTGTGCAGAAAATGTTTTAATATATAGAGCGTGTCAGGCACTGTTAGGCAGTTGTGGGTTGAGCACTGATATGTGGTATCGAAAGTGTGTATCCTCTGACAGACAATAGTTTGCTATTTATGGCAGTTCAGGGATATCTGTACTGTAGAATGTTAAGTGTGCCACATGACTTGCTCACACATATTGTTTTATTGTCTTCCTGGGTCATGTCCCACCATCACAATCCTGCCTATAGCCGTGCAGAGGATGAGATACTAACCAACTGTCTCATCCAACAGTACACCCTGCTATTTTCAAGAACCAGCCAGGACCAGCATGAGCGGACTGCACTGTGGCAAGATGCTGTCCGTAGGATAAATGACATAGGCATGCATAACCGGACTTATGAGCAGGTACGACATTACTGTAGTGATTACTTAGACATGTCTGGCAGTGTGCGTCTGATGTCCGTAGGCAACAGCTTGCCACAGGTGGTGGGGTTGCCACCCACCCCCCCTCACCAGAGTGGAGGAGCTGCTCCTGAGCCTGGGGGCACCCGGCCAACAACAACAACAGCACACACGCATCATCATGGAGGCCGGAGCCCCCCAGCAAGTTTACATGGAGCGTGCAGGTAAGATAGCATATCTGTAGTCTACTGTTACCTTTATTATTAGCTCATGCGTATGTGAGATGTGTACTGTGTAGTTAGAAGATGTGGAGCCTGGTGTTGTTCAATACTGATAATTTGGAACATGATGTGTGGGCCTGTGACTGTCAACTATTGTGCTACTGTAAGATTGCAAACCCACAGTAGCAATTCCACAGTTGTTGCCACTGACAAACTGTTTCATATCCTTATAGGTCCCTCTGGTGTGACAGCAAGGCACCAGACCCATGCTGGTGAGTGTGTTCTACATTTAATATTGCTAATAAAATGTGCATGCCATAGGTGAGGTGTAGGCCATGTACACATGTAACACACCTATGCATAATGCATGCTGTGCATGTTTGCTGTGAGACTATGCACATCTCAGTAATGTGAGTGTTTGCCTCAAACACATGCAATACACAGAGCATCCCAAACAATCGTGGCTACACTATAGTGGACATTGGATAGGCAGTCGATACACATGCACATGACATACACAACTCCGTCATACGCAGTACATGTTAATATGCTACACATAGCGTATTCAGACACACACTGTAAGATCACACTCCAGTATCCCAAATGTCATCCACACAGCACGCATAATATACCTGAAGGGTAAAGGCCTATTATGGGGCAGTGCAACACTCTCCAATGCACAACACATTCATGTTAGGCAATGCTCCCTATTGGGCACCTTACAAACCCATGTAACATTGGCTGTGAAATGGTGAATGTAGACATGGTACTGCGGTTCAAGTACAGCATGATAGGTGCTGGTCTGGCATACATAAGTAGCCTTGAGTGACCACATGATGCTGCATGATGATGGCTCATGATACAACACGCCATCCAGTTACAGTAACCAAAGTACTACACATAGCAGTCATTGCTATACACCTCAATGTTATGTGTGTGTGCAAACATATGCACCTTTACACAATATGAATAGCAATCACCATTTGCACAAAGTGACACATATATGTCTTGTAATGCTATTGAGTGTATAGGTCACATGACACACATTGGGTATGTGTGATGTTTAATGTTGCAGTTGTGTTGTTGCATGCCATGTCATGGCTGGCACTGGCATGTCCACAATATGTTCTACACTCACCATAACTACTGTACAATGGCTATGTTGAGCAATGGTATTCCATCAGGTATACATGCACCACTCATCCTGTGTTTATACACAGCATGCATGAGCTAAACCAATGTCCACAATTATCTGGTAAAGACACAGATGCTCTAATCAGTCACGAATATCTATGTGACACACAGATGAACATCCAGCCATGGTATGTATACCTGTGAGTGATGGTGCACAACACATTGCAGAACTTGTAATACTTGCGCAGCAATGTTGTGTCCATGTACACATTGCATTCCAGGGTGAGGACAATCACTGAACAACAACACACATGTGCATCAAAGCAATGTATACTGTTATTAACAAGGACTGTCTACACTCACACTGCATGCTGTTGAGCAACACACGTCCTGCATGCTGACACGTGTGATATGACTGTTTGTCTTGTGATACTGTACCCCACCATCAACCGCTATTGGGTATGTTCTGGATTGCTGGTGGTGTGTGTGTGTGTGTGTGTCTCTGCTTTAGTGAGGAGTGTATTTGTGTGCATGTGTTCATGTGTTCATGTGTGCATGTGTGCATGCGTGCATGTGTTCATATGTGCATGTGTGCATGTGTGCACGTGTGCAGGTGTGCATGTGTGCATGTGTTCTGACATCATGTACAGGTCACAAAGTGTGTTTCCTGTCTTCCTCTCACAGGTGCTGAGGTTGGGCTGGTTCACTGCAGCAGGGAACCTGATGTCACTGGCTCAAATAATGATAATGAGGATAGGTGTGTTGAGGCACAGGCATGTTTTCCAGGGTCTGTCATTGGGCCACCAATCGACAGTACACAGCTGTCCACCCCATCCATGCACACAGTCATACTGCCAATACATCCCTCATCACCAATGCCCTTAGCAGAGGGACAGTCTACAGTCGGCAATGGCCAGGACAGTGTGGTACCTATGGCACACGCATCTGGACACAGCAGCCATAACCAGAGATCTGGAACAGTACCACATAGGCAGATGTCCAGGGGTTCTCGTCTGCTGGTCATCATGCCCCTGGCAGACATGCCACAGGTCTTACAACCTCACGCATGTTCCAGGCTGTCATGGAGGCACAGGCATGTATGGAACAGTACACCAGACAGGGACTAATGGCACAGAGGGCACATAACACTGCTTTAATTGACAGTATCCATGACGTAGTAGGTGTTATCTGTAATTACACTGAGGTCATGGATAGACATTGGGGTGAGACATTAAATGTCCTCCACAATGTCATGTCCATGTGTCAGGACAGTGCAGGACAGGTGAGATGTCGACATGGATGTATGCCAGTAACATCAGCAGCTGGAAGTCGCCTTGTAGTGTCAGTACCAGCCCCAGCAATGTTGGGGTTGGGCTGTCCATAGACCGTCCTAGAAGACCACGTGCACGTGGCTCTGAACAGTCTCAGCAGGGACCTGGGTCCACTGTACATATGTCTACCTCTGAGGATAGAACTCAGTCTGGGTCAGTACCTGATACTGTCAGTAGCACCCCTGCCAGGCACAGGCACTGTATCCATGGCCGAGACGGTGATCTGTAAAGCCTGGCAGGTACAGTCTGTGGCTGTCCCACAAATCCCAGTATATGGCAGCCACATGGTGGAACTGTGTGCATGCAGACACACACACACATAGACCAGGCACCTAGGGCTAACACATACCAGCACACAATACATCAACATTGGCCCATACCAGTACTCTTGGCCCTCACTCACTCAAACACACACACACACACACACACACACACACACACACACACACACACACACACACACACACACACACATATACATGTCGATTGTATGGCTCAATGTAGGCCTCTGGCAAACCAACAACACACCCTGTGCATTTGATGAAACCTGTGCCACCTCCTGTCGTCTGTAACATTCATGCAGGAACAGGCTAACATGGTGCTGATGCACAGGGTGACTTTATGGCAGTATAGCAATGTTAGCATGTTGTCAGCAGTAAAGTGTAATGTTATCCTTGAAGGCATAGCTGAGCAGCCATGATGCATTAAAGCTATGATTGTCAATGTAGTATTGTTTACACCAGTATTAATCCCAATAGTGTATTGTCCGCCCACGTGCCACTTGGCTGATGTGTGTAGTATTGGCAACATGTGTTAGAGAGTGAACAGTATGTGTGGGATATGTGCAGCACAGGTTTGCAGGTGTACATTTGTGAACATGGTGGAGGTGTACTGTCTGCATGTACGTGCATAGTGGACACATGGGCAGGGTGACATGCCCTGTATTACAGAGTGTTAACATGCCATAGTTTCTATTGGTGGCCAGTATGCATTGCACTACACTCATTTTGAAACTTGGGTACACGTGTGGATGACATGGTTTGACACTGTGCTGTGGGTGATACTGTTACTATCTGTCATTGGTATACAATATTGTAGTATACATAACCTCTACAGCGTGACCATAAACAATCATTAGATGATGTCTTGACAACTGACAGACAGATGTAGGACACACAGTAACATTTGTACCCTTCAGGAACTATACTATGCAAGTAAACAGTGGTGTTCACATGCACCCATTCCTGGAACCACTCCTGATTGCCATATAGCTCACTTAGGTACAAGCAAACATAGTAGGGATATGTCCATCCATGTCTGGGAATGCATACTGTGGCCTATAATGCATTCTCTAGGTGACACACACATCCTCCATAAGGGTATCATACGGACAGATACCTGTTGTCAAACCCATGCTGTAAAACTATAAGCCAACTAAAACATGGTCATCCACCTTTACAAAACATAGTATCCCCACAGTACCACATAGGTAGTAGCCCCCAACATGTTGACAGGTACCGATGGATACATACAGCCAAGTGTTACATCATCTCTCCTTTGGTAATCCCATTTCCACAGGTATTTTGAAATCCTTCAGTGAATCACATAAGCAATAAGGGGTCTGCATGTATATCCACAAAGGTTGTTGTACACCTATAATGAATAGCCATCATTGACAGACTTTGCTGCATTTTAACTGGTCTGAAATATACCTCAGGCATAAACCCTCACTCACACTATTCAATAGAAACCGTAATGAGTGTGCATGACACAGATGACCTAGGCCAGGGATCACTGCAGTGGCTGGGATTGTCACAAGCATACAGATATGACCTAAGATCTGGAAAGCAGCAGCACACTCTGGCAAAGATAACATATGTGTTCATGGAGAAAGCAGGGTTCCCACCTCTGAAATAATTGAGGTCACATGTACTTATATGAATTTGCCACACAGTTACCTGACGTGCAATGCATATACTGTTGTCATTGTGATATGTCATACAGTAGTAAAAGCAAACCCCCCACAACACAGTTACCAACTGGGTCACACACATAGAACACACACACATTCACCAACTGCAGGATTCAAACCTCTACCTAACTACTTTATGATTCTGAAGCAGTACGCATTTATACAACACACTATACACATTACTGGGTGCTTTTCTTTCAACAAATATATTTGTAGGATGTGACATCATCAGACTTGACAAAGATGGGTATACCACATTTAAGGTTTTGTAGTTGTCTCCAAAAAGGTTGCTCCTCTACAAGGAGATACACACACATGCTGTCATACAGTTGTCAAGCGCAGAATTCAAACTCCTACCTAACTCATGATACTAGAGTAGTATGCATTTACACAACACACTATACACATTACTGGGAGTTCTCCTTTCCATAGGTATATTTGTAGGATGGTGACATCATCAGACTTGACAAAGATAAGTATACCACTTTTAAGGTGTTGTAGTTGTCTCCAAAAAGGTTACACCTCTACAAGGAAATACACACACAGTTGCCAAGTGCAGGATTCAACGCTATACACATTACTGGGAGCTCTTTTTTCCACATGTGTATTTGTAGGATGGTGACATCATCAGACTTGACAAAGATGGATATACCACATTTAAGTTGTTGTAGTTGTCTCCAAAAAGGTTGCTCCTCTACAAGGAGACACACACACACTCATACAGTTGTTAAATGCAGGATTCAAATCCCTACCTAATTACTTAATAATACTAGAGCAGTACGCATTTACATGACACACTATACAAATTACTAGGAGTTCTCCTTTCCACAGGTATATTTGTAGGATGGTGACATCATCAGACTTGACAAAGATGGGTATACCACATTTAAGGTGTTGTAGTTGTCTTCGAAAAGGTTGCTCTTCTACAAGGAAATACACACAAACACACAGTTGTCAAGTGCAGGATTCAAACCCCTATTTAGCTACTTAATGATACTAGAACAGTACGCATTTACACAATGCACTATACACATTACTGGGATATCTCTTTTCCACAGGTATATTTGTAGGATGGTGACAGCATCAGACTTGACAAAGATGGGTATACCACATTTAAGGTGTTGTAGTTGTCTCCAAAAAGGATGCTCCTTGACAAGGAGCTACTCACAGATGCTCTCATACAGTTGGCAAGTGCAGGATTAAAACACCTACCTCACTCCTTAATGATACTAGAGCAGTATGCATTTACACAACGTGCTATACACATTACTAGGAGTTCTCTTTTCCACAGGTATATTTGTAGGATGGTGACATCATCAGACTTGACAAAGATGGGTATACCACATTTAAGGTGTTGTAGTTGTCTCCAAAATGGCTGTTCCTTTTCAAGGAGATACACACACACACTCTCATACAGTTGTCAAGTACAGGATTCAAACCCCTACCTAATGATACTAGAATAATATGCATTTACATGACATACTATATATATTATTGGGAGTTCTCCTTTCCACAGGTATATTTGTAGGATGGTGACATCATCAGACTAGACAAAGTGGGTTACATTAGGTGACATTAGGTGGGCTACATAGAAGGAATTTGTAGACACTTTGGCAATGTGATCATCAAAGGAGAGTTTACTGTCTACCTGTGTCCCCAGGGCCATAATTACATTCTCCGTACATACTGGATTCCCACCTATGTGGTAATTTGTGTGCACTTTGTTTTATCCAAAGGGGATGACTATGCATTCTTTGGCATTCTGCTTGAGGGCATTGTTTTGCCACCAGGTATCTGTCTGTATATAATCCTTCTGTAGGATGTCTGTGTCAGCTGTGGAGTTGATTACAGACCATAGTTATCAGTCATCTGCAAACTTGTTCAGCCATACTCCTCCTGTGCTTGCCTGTACCTTTGAGCAGTATCTACTGAACAGGTGGGTCCCAGGACCAATACCTGTGGGATGCCATTTGTGACTGGTTTTGAGTCGGACATGGCACCCGCAACCCTGAACATGTGTGTTTGATCTGTGAACCAGTTGGCCACCCATCCTGTGACATAGCTGGTAACGTTCAAGCTGGTAAGCTTGTCCATGATGCCAGAGTGGATAATGGTGTCAAAAGGCCTTAGTGAGGTCCAGGTGGGCTGTGTGGACCACATTCACCTCCATCTATGTTCTTGGTAACTGTTTCAAAAAAGTCAACTAGGTTTAGGAGACAGGATCTACCTTTAACAAAGCCAAGTTGGGTAACGTCCAGTGTCTGGAGGTCCCCATTGTCTCTGTTTATGGGTTCCATAATACTTTGCTCCATAGCTTTGCAGACCAGGCTGAGTAGACCTATAGTGCAATGGTTTCCTGGTTCTGTTGTGGCACCCCCTTTGTGGAGCTGGATGACTGTTGCTGTATGCCATTCCTTGGGTACATAGCCTGTGGTAAGGTTGAGTCTGGACAGTGAATGTAGGTGAGGGTGTAGTTCCTTTTGGGGCTGGTGTAAGTCGCAGCCTTGGAGACCATCCAGTCCCATTGATGCTGTGTTCTTAGGTTTAGAGAGGGCTGTTTCTACCTGTATGTCCATGAAGTCTGGTGCTCTGCATTCTTCTGGGATGGACACAGGCCCTTTTGGGGGTGATGAGGGGGGGGGGGGGTTGCACTGAACTTGTCCCCCAGGATGTGGGCAATGTAAATTGATTCAGTGTATCTTTTTTCCATTTTGCAGTAGTTGACAGCATTTTTGAGAGTTCCACCTAAATGTTTGGTATAGCTAATGAAGGATTTGTGGCTGTTATTCTTACATTCCTTGGCAATTTGTCTTTAGAAACTGGCCTTGGATTATTTTATGAGCGATCATTGTTTCTTCCTAATAATGATCAGTGATGCCTTTTCTTATGTGAAGTTTGCTCTATCATGTGTTCATTCCCTCCTTCTGTTGTATAGCTCATTTATGTGCAACAACCACCAGATTGGTTTCCTATATTTGGAGGAGTGCATCATGGTTTTATCTGGCATGTCACAACACATGCATCCCTGTAGATGCTCATAGAATGCACTTGTAAATGATTCTGCAGATTGTATAGCATTATCCTATAGCAAGGGTGCTTTTGAACTTTCCACTTTGGTCTTGAGAAGTGTGCTGTTTGCTTTAGAAACTTTCTTCACAGTGGTTTCCTTGTCTGTGAGAAGGGCGTGATGTGGATGTCCAGTGTTATCACTTTATGATCTGATATTACCAGCGAGGGGTTTATCTCTGTTGTGGAACACTGGTACCCCATGTTGATGATGATCAGGTCCAGTATGTTGTCACCTCTAGTGGGTGTGGTAACCAGCTGTTCCAGAGCATTTGAGTTTTTAAACTCTGGGAAGCATTGGGCAAAGGACGTTGTACACAAGTAATTCTACCAGTCAGTGTTTTGGTAGTTGTACTCTCCTCATATAATGGTGTTTGGTAGGACATTTGTATTTTCCACTGTTCTCAGGAATACTGGGTGAGGTTCCTGAGACAAAGTAGGTGATCTGTAGCAGGCTACAATCTGATAAGCAGCTTTGCACAATGTTAGTTGCAATTGCATGGTCTCCAAGGCCTCATGCTGTGCCACTAACCTGAAGGTGTGGGTATCCATAGAGTAAATGGATACACCACTTCCTTTTTATATTTCACTCTGGTTTTGGGGCCGAAGATCCAAGGGATTGTGAGTGTTTTACATGGAGCATGTCCAACAGCTCTGTGTTTGACATAGCTTTGTATGTTAGGCAGAGATCACCTCTGAGTAGGCGATATGCGAGAGAGTACAGCTGGAGCATTTTGAGACGGTCTGTGTATGGCATGTATTTCAGGCTGCTAATGCTATTTGTGATGTATTTCTGCAGCCTTTCCAGTTGTTGCTGAAGTCTTGTGAGGTACATAGCAAAAGGGGCATTGTACTCTATTATGGATCTAGTGAGTGATGAGTAGAGGGGAACAATGTCATCTTCTATCCTGCATGAGGCACCTTTTGTGATGAGGTGTGCCATGTAGAAGGATTTCTGGACTACTGCGGGGATGTGATTATCACAGTTGTATCCACTGTCCACCTGTGACCCAAGGTCTCTTATTACACTTTCAGTGTTAAGTATACTACCGCCTATGTTGTAGTTCATGGCTACAGAGTTTTTACCAAAGGGGATGACAATGCACTTTTTGGCATTGAGCTTGAAGCCATGGCTTTGACACCAGGCATCTGTCTCAGTTAGGCCCTTTTGTAGGATGTCCACATCTTCAGTAGTTTTGATTATGGCTCCTAGTTTGCAGTCATCTGGAAATTTCATTATCCACAGACCTTCCATGTTAAAGTTTACTTCAGGGAAGTAGGTTCCAGACAGGACAGGACCCAGGACTGAACCATGTGGTACTGCACTTGTCTCTGGTCTAATGTCATACTTGGAGTCTGCTACTTTCACAGTGTGTGTTCTGTCAGTTAGCCAGTTGGCATCTCATCTTGTGACATAGCGATTCATACCTAGTTTAGTGGGTTTCTCTATAATTCCAGAGTGGGGGATGGTGTTGAAAGCCGTGGCAAGATCTGCATAGGCTGTGTGAACCACCTTACCCTTGTCTACAGTTCTGGTGACTGCTTCAATGATGTCTATCAGGTTTAGGAGACATGGTCTGCCTTTTACAAACCCAACATGGTTGTGGTCCAGTGTTTGGAGATTATTAATGTCTTTTTTTATAAGTTATATGATGACACATTCCATGGCCTTGCAGAGCAGGCTCATCAGGCTAATGGGCCGCTAGATCCTAGGGACCATGGTGTCGCCCCCCTTGTGTAGTGGGATAACCATCGCTGTGCGCCATTCAGCAGGCACAAAGCCTGAGGTGAGGCTATGACTGAACATGGTACATAGATGTGGTGCCTGTTCATTCTGTAGTTTGTGTAGACCACAACCTGGGATGTTATCTGGTCCCATGGATGCTGTTATTGGCTTTAGAGGGTGCTTTTTACCTGTGCAGCCATGATGCAGCAACTTTGCAGTCTTCTGTTATGGAGATGTGCTCTTTCATGGGTGAGGGGGGGTGTAAAGTTAGCACTGATCCTACCTGCCAGCATGTTGGCAATATCAGTTGGGTCTGTATATTTAGTGCCATTGTGCTGTAACTCAGAGCCGATCTGAGTGTTGCCATTGAGATTCTTGGCATAGCTATAGAATGCTTTGTGGATGTCTTTAGAATCAGTGTCAATTCTGTTTTCATAACAAGCTTTGGAGGATTTTATCATGGATCACAGCTTCTTACTGATGTGGACCATGGAGCTCCTCCCCTCATGGGATTTTACCCTGTTTTGCAAAAGTATTTTCCTTCTGTTGTGCAGTTTGTTTAGGGGAACACCAGATTGGCTTCCTTTTCTTGGAGGTTAGCGTCTTGGTTCTGTTTGGGATAGCATGATGCATGCATTCATGCAAGGGCTTATGAAGTGCAATTGTGAAGGATTAAGTAGTCATAACTGTATTGTCCATCTGTATGTGTGTCCTGCAGTTCAGCACTTCTGTCTTAAGAAGCATGACGTTGACTTTGGAGAAATTTTTTACATGGTTTCCTTAATGGGGGTGTGGGTCCAGAATGTGGATATGTAGGGTGATTAGCTTATGGTCAGATGGGACCAATAAGGTGCTGACATCAGGTGTGGAACACCGGTCATGCAGGACAAACCAAACCCCGTAACCAACATAAATAACCACAAAGTGAGCTAAATGCTACTCATTGCCAGAAGTCTCAGCCTCCAGATGAACACACTTGAGGCACTTCTCATTATGGAGAATATTGATATCTGTGCAGTATCAGTAACCTAGTTCAAGGCTCCAGACTGCACACCAGCACTACCAGGATAATACTCATTCCATACCTTCCAGCATCAGAACCTGAATCATAGCACATAGGGTGAGGATGTATCCATATTCATCAGGGATACCTACACCTCTCTCTACATGATCTCTACAGGATATGTGCCCATAGAATGTTGCACAGCAATGTTCTTCACACTCCACAGGGGTGGGGCCATGAAAACCCCTTGGCATTCATGCTCTATGAGCCTGACAATTGTGTTCTGCAAGGCAATAGAGGCAATCATAATGAAAGTCAACAATACAGAGATTGGGAACCTTCACACAGTTGAGCACACACAGTTTGGCTTGGTCAAATGCAGAACACGCCTCCTGAACTGGGAGGATTTCTTTGACAGTTACTCAGGCTATGGATGATTGAAATGAGATCCACACAGCCTACCTATACCTCACTAAGGCCTTTGACACCATTCCCCAGTCAGGTATCATAGATGAACTCACCAACCTGGCCATGAATCCATACATCACAAGATGGATTGCAAACTGCCTCACAGATAGATCCCACACATTATGAGTTGCTGGCTACATGTCAGACTCTACACTGGTAATGACTGGTGTCCCCCAGGGTTCAGTCCTGGGGTCCCACCTGTTTGGTATAGACTTCTCAAATGCACATGCCAAGACAGGAGAGTTGTGGTTGACTAAGTTTCCTGGGAATTGTAAAATGTTTGCCATAATAAATTCCCCGGAAGACAGACATATTTTCCAGAAGGGGCTCTATGAGACAGATGTGATGTGTCAGAATCATGGCCTCAAGCTCACTGTGGAGGAATGCATAGTGATCCTCTTTGTTGAAAACAAAATACACACAAACTACCACGTGGGTGTTACCCCCTTAAAAATGACAAGGTGATAAGGGATCTTGGCGACACAAGTAGATAGTCATCTTTCCTTTGACAACCATGTTGCCAAAGTGATTGGGAGATCCTATGTGGGCCACCTGATCAACAAAGGGTTTGCATCAAGATCCAAAGAGGTAGTGTTGGCACTCTACTCTTACATCATCAGACCCATCATTGAGTACAGTACACCATTTTGGATGTACTTGACTTAGCATATCCAGCAGCTGTAGAGACCACATAGGTACCTCACCAAGAGGATTACTGGCCTCAAACATTGCGTTATGCAAAACAACTGGTAAAACTACATCTGTTTTTCATTGCGTACCGCCTACTCAGAGGCATACTCTGCCTAACATACAGAGCCATTTCCAACATATGACTGTTGAACATGCTCCATCTACACATAACAACACTGAGTCACCCTACACATTCCAGGGATATGAACCTCATCAGAACAATGAATACAACATGCTGGTGGGATACAGTACCATCCCAGACACTTGCCTTACTGTGGAACGGAGTCCCAATGTACATCAGACAGAACCCCTCACTGACATTCTTCAATTGGAACCTTGATGAGTAGATGGGAAACAGACAGTTCATGCCAGGCATCACATCAGCAGCCCCACTAGAAAGGGGCTTAGGGTACTAACTATTAGAACTGGGCCTTGGGAGACTACCCAATGGGGTGGTGAAAGCTGCACAACTTCCGTAGGCTGATATATGCCTTTGTGGAGATAGTCTACTTCATACCTATGGACCTATGTGACAGGTACATGTCTACAGATAGTAGATTTGTACTTCATTGTACAGTCATGTTGTACAGCAGGCACATGGACCACATACACTGTAATGCTTACAGATACTGGTGACTGTTATGTACAGTGGGAGAGATGTGCACCTCATGTCTTTCATGCCATTGGGATGTGTGCTGGGTGGGACAGTCCTAGATGGCTCCCTGTCATGGTCACCCTCTTACACACATCTCTGCCCATCCATCTTTGGCTTATTATACTGTGTTCCCCCTACATATATATATATATATATATATATATATATATATATATATATATATATAGGTACATAGGTAGGTGATATATTAGTATGGCCAGAGTGTGCAGCTATCACCACCCATGGAGTTAGTTCCCTAGGCCTGTGTGTGTGTAGTAGAGCTGATGAAGTGATCCATGGTGTGACAGTTCAGTTTCACATACACTCATCAAGACTCCCCTGGAAGAGTGTCAGTGAGGGTATCGGCTTAATGTCGGTTGGGAGCCTGTTCCAAAGCAGGGGAAGTCTGTGAGTTAGTCATGTAGCCCTCCAACATGTTCTATTTAATGTTGTGATGATGATATCCCTGGAGCATGTGGTACAGTGAGCTTGGGTTTACATCAGATAGTGCATGTACATCAGTTCTGCATTGGACATGGACCTGTCTGTTGGGCAGTGATCTCCTGAGTAGACAGTATGCAACAGAGTATAGATTGAGTTAAATTCAGTCTGGTTGCATGGAGCAACTGTTTGAGGCCAGTAATCCTCTTGTTGAGGTACTTCAGTGGTCTTTCCAGCTGCCTAGTCAGATTCATCGCAAGTGTGTTCTGGTACTCTCTGACGGGTCTGATGGCTGATGAGTAGAGGGAACATCCTTTGATCTACATGCAAAGTCCTTGACAGTCTGTGGGAACACATAGCATGATTTTCTAACCACTTTGTGAATATGTTTCTGGAAGTAGATATGACTTTCCACATGTGTCCATAGATCCCTTATTATCACCTCCATATTTAAGGTGTTGGCACCTATGTGATATTTGTATGACTGTAGCACGAGGGCATAATTTTTACACCACATATGTCTGACTGAGATCCTTTTTAAGGATGTCTCTGTTGTCCCACACATCGATTATGACAACTTTTTTGCAGTCATTCACAAACTTCGCTAAACATAGCCCTCATGTGTTTGCCTGTATTTCTAAAAAGTATACACCAGACAGGAGGGGTCTCAGGACTGAGCCATGGGGGACAGCGGTTGTTACCAGCTTGAACAGGAGACCACAATTCTTACCTTGTGTGATCTACCTGTGCCCCAGTTGGCAATCCATCAGATGACATACATATTTATGCACTGGTTGTTGATTTTGTGGATACAACATGTGTCTGGGATGTTGGAAGAGGGTTTTCCAAGGTCTATGTGGGACGTGTATAGCTCATTTCATTGATGTATGTCCTGGGTGACTGCCTTGAAAACAGTCTAGCAGGTTTGAGAACCATGATCTGCCCCTGACCAAACCGAAATTGGTAGGGTTGGGTGTTTGTAGGCTCACAATAGCTCTGTTTATGAGATCCATCATGATGGACTCCATGGCCTTGCAGATCAGGATTAATAGGCTTATAGGACAATAGTTCCTATGGTCTGTTGTGCACCAACACTTGTGGAGTGTGCCAAATGTTGCTGTGATGCATTCAACAGTTTCATATCCTGTACAGAGGGTGAGTCTCAACAGACTGTTCAGGTGCAGGGTCTGTTTGTTTTGGAGTTCACATATGACACAGCTAGGGAAGCCATGTCATTCCATAGATGCTGTGTTTTTAGGTTTGGAAAGTGCTGTTTAACCATTGTATATGTAATTTCTGGGTTTTCACAGTCTCCAGTTATGATAATGGGCCCTTTTGTCAGTGAGATGGGGGTAAATATGTATGAACCTGTCTGACAAGATGTTGGCAGTGTCAGTCATGTACATGTATTAATTTACAGTTTGCACTGACTCAGAACATATATGTGTTTACATTGACATTTGTGACATTGCGAAATAAAGCTTCATGGTTCTCTATGGACTCTTTGATGATATTTTTGCCAGAACATGGATTGGATAATGTTAGGAGTGCTCATTGTTTATTGATGATACTGATCAGACATTTATTGGTCTTCTTTGAATTTTCACTTTCTCTGAACAAGTTCAGTACTTGTAGTACATATTTTGATTATGACAGGAGTCCAATATATTGTATGGGTCTGTTTTCATATCTCTATGTGCGCAAGGCAGGATTGGTGGATAGTGACATGTTTCTGGGGTGAGAACTGCAACTGCCAGATATGTGTGGCCCACTGCTGTACTCAGACATGGCCTAAGTGTGTGAGCTTGCCCAGTATGACCTTTCAGTATGTTGCTGACTGGGATTTGCTAAATTTGTTGAAGTGTGTGAGCATGCCCGGTATGGACATATATACTATATGTGCATGAAAAATCAAGTTGTTTTTTACTTCAGGGCTCACCTTTGTGTTGTACATTGACAGGAAGCATGCTGTGCCTGCAGGGCTTCCATGAGTCGCTTTGCATAGACTTATCAACATTTCTACATATGGGGGGACAGCTATTATTTGTACATTTCTACCCAGGGGGCACACCTGATTGTTACCATGGGTGTACATTGGATGAGGGGTTCACCTGACACTTTTACACATTTGCTAGGCCTGCACTGCTATGTCAGATACTCCATTTCAGTCTGTACTGTTGCCTATCATACTGGCTTGAGGCATACTACTGTACTACAGAACTTAGCTTCCAATTCCACGTTTATTAGTTTGTGACTTCATAGCCTACCCAACCCACATCACACTGTCTGGCCTGCTGTTATCTGCCTGCATAGGCCTGGGGGGAAGTTCAGAAGGCATGATACAGCATTTGTTTGTGTTTGTGTTTGTGTTTGTCTACAATTGCTCTGCTGTGTCTGTGCCAGTGAAATGCTGTCATGGCTTACTGGTTCAGTACTGTGACTATACTGCACAGTATCCTGAGTTTGAGTCCTGTCACTGCTTTTTATTTTCCTGCTGGGCAGACCTGACTGGTTAAGGAACAGTAAAGCAGGTGTGAGCGTGTTTAGCCGACTTTGCCTGACTTTGCCCAATGTTGCCCAACGTTGCGCCAGTTTGCGTGGTGCGCAGCTCTGCACAATTGTGCTTAAATATGCTAAATACTGGTAAAATGTGCTTAACACTGCTTATATTGCTTAATATAGGGCAATCATGCCTCAGGTGGTGCTGCAGGGCTGTCTATGTTGGGTGCACATAATACACTCCCTATACATGTTTGAAACAGGTAGTGCCAAGTTAGGCATCCCTTTTATTGTATGTTTGAGTCAGAGAAAGGTGTCATTTCCTGAGTTCATACTGAGTCAGTGTATGTGCTATGGGTTGCCTCTTTGCCAAGACCAGAGAATACTGGGCACGCCTCCTTCTGCCTATTGGGGCAGGCTCAGGTTGTTCCTCCTCCAAGTCATGCTGTGCCTGTGCAGGCCTTGGCAATGGTGGGGGGCTGTTTGGCCCTGTCCCATGCTGTTCCTGCTGCAGCTGTTTTTGCAGGATCATATTGTGTAGCATGGCACATACCATGACAATTTGGGTACATGTAGTTGGTGAGTACTGCAAGGCTCCACCGGATGTGTCCAGGCACCGGAACCATGACTTGAGCATCCCAAACACATGCTCAATTATGTTTCTTGTTTGTGCATGTGCCTCATTATGGAGTTCTTGTTCGGGTGTGTGTGCATTTCTGATGGGTGTCATCAGCCATGGCTCCAGTGCGTATCCAGCATCCCCCACTAGGTGACCATCAGGGATGTCCCCATTGGCAAATGTCTGGTACAGCTGCATCAGTTGCCAGATGTGGGAATCATGATAGCTTCCAGGGCAGTCAGCACACACGTTCATTATTATGCCCTGGGCATCGCACACAACATGGCAGTTGATGGAGGGGAAGCCCTTGCGGTTGATGTGGACACTACCCCGCTCACCGGGTGATGATTTGATGTGAATGTGCGTGCAGTCTATTGCACCCACCACCTCTCGGTATTCTGCTATTTGGTGGAAGAGATGCATATTGCTGGCCAATGCCTCACTGGAAATGGGGAAATATACATGCTCACCGACATGTGCTGACATGACATCCAGGAAATGGTGCAGTACCCCGGATGCTGATGTCTGTGAAACCCCCATCATATCACCAGTTGGTCTATGGAAGGTACCTGTAGCTAGTATTCATAGGCCGACACATACCTTGTATCCACTGGGATGGGTTCCCTCTGTTGGTTCTGTGTGTGAGGCGTGGCCAGCACAGCTCAACAATTTGCTGCAGGAGGTCTCTGTCCATTCTATAGCGCTCCACTGTCTCCAGCTCATGTAGCCCCTGGTAGGTTACCCTGGGTCTGTACACTCTTCTTCGTCTCCTCACTGTGGGTTGCTCAGCAGCATTCACAACATCACCACCCTCAGCACCTTGCACATGTTGGTTTATAATAGCAATGGCAGCCCCTAACATTTTGTCAGCCTTAAGCTTTTTGAGTTTTCATTCTTTATAAACTGCAGTGTTGCAGAGATCTTGTGAAAAACAGGTTAGACTGCTGTTTGCAGAGTTTAAATTGCTGGGCTGGGCTGGGCTAGTCGACTGCCTGTGCAATTGGCTGATTGTGATATATTTCACCTGGCAGCTCTGCTAGTTCTCCTTGGTTAACTTCCTATTACTTATTTTCCTTCCTTTTTCCCTTTCTGTTTCCACAAGGGGCAGCGGCGCACAAACAAGCGCACACGCGCGCACACTAGCACACACTCGCCTACACACACGCAGACGCGTGAACACGCTCTGTGCTCATTTGCAAGAAATTTCTGATATATCCATGGCGTACGCCTTCGGTTTCTTGTTTTCAGCTACTACCACTGTAAACATGCCTCTTGCAATCCTGAGCAACTCAGGCAAACACATGCCACTGTGCTCCAATCACCTTACAGTCTTTCAGACATACCCCCTCATGATGTCACCTATCTTCTACTCGACTACTACCCTACTCCTACACTTACACTCTAGGGACATGGCTCACATGCCAGGGAGAGTTGGGATTCACTATCCTTATCCTCATTTGCATAGGATTGCCTACTAATGCTTGGTTACATCTCTCACACTGAGCTTCCCCCCCTTAGCAACCACTACTCAGTGGCCATATTGTTTGCAGCCTGCCATTCACCTGCATAACAGGACAAGCTTTTTAGTGTAAAAGCACATCTGTGGATATTTTTCCCTTTTTTTCATGTAATTTAAAGCGCAGCATGTTTGTGCGACACTGCGCTACGGTTAAACATTTGCGATTGGGGAAAAAAATTAACATTGGATTTTGAGGATTTACAACATTTGCAAATGCCAATGGCCTTATATTTGGTCATTGGCATGCTTCCTTAACTAGCTGCATCCTTTATTTGGAACTGTCATAGCTCCGTTTAGCTATTTCCCGAACGGTACTCCATTACCAGTGGAGTACAATTCTGCAGATAACACTACTCTTACACGGGCAGGTTAGTGATTCCTGGATCACAAATTTACCTCATTTGCATAGCTTTCAGCAGCCAATGAGGTAATTTACATACCATAACACTGTCCGTGCAAGAGTAGCTTTAGAAGCTCTCATGCACGCCCCTACCGGCTATTGCTGAATCGCTCGGCAAACATATTGCCTGTCTGCCATCTTACACTGTTCTTACACACCGTGCAAGCCTTCGTAAATCCGGCCCAAAGTAGTTTTGTTCCAGTTCTTGGCAGAGGTATTAATTAGTAATTAATAATAGTAATGAAAGCAGTACATAAATATGAAAATTCTATGGTAATTAAATTCAGCAATGCTTCTAATGCCATTACAAATATTGTCACAAATATTTGGAAGCTTTTAACTAGTGATCCCCATGTCACAGCTACAGTAGGCATGGCTCCCCACTTTATATTTAAGTGGCACGTGAATTTAAATGAAAATAAAAATAGAAAGAGGGGTGGTGACAGCAAAATAATTAATGGTGCCAAAAATATAAGAGCATGTTAAAGTGCCAATCTTGCCACCAGTGCAAATATATTTTTGTGGGTGAAGTTTTAAAGTTAACAACTATTCCGTAAGAATTTAGGCTGAATAAGACTTGTGATTGTAATACATGGGGGTGATCTATTTAGCTTTTTGTGATTACTGCTACTCATTTTATATTGGTAAAACTGAAAGGGGTATTAAAAACAAATTTATGAACACTACTACGAAATTCAAACTCAATAAGAGAGCAATGTATTGTACAAACATAAACGTGCATGTATAAATAATAAAAAGTTTTTGTTTTTTTTGTTTTAGAACAAGTTTTACTGAACCCAAGGTGGGCTTGGGAAGACACTTTAGACTATTGGGAGCTTCAGTGGTAGTTAGGATTACATGCTATTATGCTGCCTGGATTAAATTATATGGTGTCCATCAATAGTGTATTAAAATTAAGAGCAGCTAAGTTATAACTTTGTTACTGCCTAGTGTTTCACCATTTTGCTAATGTAAACATTGTATTTTGTAATACATCTGTTTTTAAACAATATTTTATACAATTCAATTTATCTTTCACTTTAATTTTCATCAATGCGGATGTGTTTTGGGCACTTTGGGCAAATTTAGTCAGCCAGAGACCACTGACATTGTCCTTGACTTCTGAGAAGTAAATGCCATTGCTTTCTTGATCTTCTCAAAGAAGTCCACCAATTTGACTAGGCATGATTTGCCCTTGCTGAAACCAAACTGGGTTGGGTCCAGTGTCTGGAGGTTTACTATATCTCTATTGATCATCTCCATGATAATTCTTTCCATGGATTTACATATAAGAATAGTGAGACTTATGGGTCTGTAGTTTCCAGGGTCTGTAGATGGCCTGCATTTGTGCAGAGGGATGACTGTTGCCCTTCTCCATTCATGAGGCACAAAGCCTGTTTGGAGGCTACATTTAAATAGTAATTCCAGAGGCCCTGATAGGTCATATTTCATGCTATTTAGAGAGCATCCTGGGATATTGTCTAGACACATTGATGCAGTGTCCTTGGTCTTAGAGAGAGCATTAAGGACCTGCTCCCTAGTCATAGTAGGGGGAGTTATACTTGATAATATTTCCTGAGGGAAAGTTGAGAAGGAGAGAGGGATACATTTGGAGATTAATTTATCAGCCAGGATGCTTGTTATATCTTCTGGATCAGTATAAGTGGTTCCATTTACAATGAGCTCTGCACACAATTGTGTAGTCCTCTTAGTTGACTATTTACTTTGATGAGAGTTTCTGGCTTTATGGGAATTACCTTTCATGATTTTTGCCATAATTTTTTCCCTTTTGTTGTATATCCTGTTTAATCTGGGATGCCACCAGGACAGTTAATTTCTGGGGCCAGTCCTTGGCTTATTTCCAGTAAGTACAGTAGCCTCTATGCAGCCATTGACAGGGTTGTACAAACTTTTTGAGAGCAATTCAGCGTAGGCTGCTGTGTTCTTGAGGTTTTGAGGACCACTGAATTTTGACAAACCATCATTTAATAAAAGGTTACTTGCATTGGAATATTTCAAAACTGAAAATGGTTTTAATGGGGTTATGGCACTGATTTTAATTTCAAAGGATACAGCTTTACGGTTGAACCTTACCAGTATATTGAAGCCTCCAGTGGGCATATTCACCATCAAGCCACTTACCAGATAGAAGTCAGAATGGCCTCTTCCTTATTCCTGTTCCCCACTCTTGTGGACCCAAGCAGTTCTCATATCCTGTTCTGTTCCATTCTGTGCATTTAAATCACTTATTATCAACGCCAATTCATGTTGTCCTTCTTTATCTATTAGTCCTGAAACTGCTGTCTCAATGCACTATTTTCCTCACTATCATGATCCTGCCATGGATCATAGGCTGAGATTATGTATTCTGCCCTCTCATTACATTGGAGTTGAGTCTGTCACTAATTCTGATGACACCTCTCACTGTTTTCTGAAGCCTCTCCCTCACCTTAATATTCACACACCATTTCTATCCTGTCATCCTCCTCTGTATCTCAGTCTAAGTGGCTTTGTTGTACTGCCCTTCCTTTTTGCCTCCTGGATACATAGGATGTCCAGCCTCCTCCTTACCATCATGTCATCAACTTCAGTTGAGTGTAGTAGTTCTGTAAAGTAGCTTATTTACCCCAGGCTGCTGGACTTAATGGTGGGTACACACTGACCAACAGGGGCACATACACCCATCCCACCTTTAGCATGGGTCTCTGCCATAAGTCAGATTAGGCTGGGTTCTCCATTCACTTAACACCAGCAAATGCCCATGCTCATTTGGCAACATTAGTCAACACAACCAAATCACATAGAGCCATATTTTACACCACTGAGTGGTTATCCCTGCCACAGTTGCAGTCTTTGATCTGTGTTTTCTTTTCTTGAAGATACCACACACTACAGTAGATGCCCAATGTAGTTGGTCTACACAACTCTTCCCACTATAGGGCACCATCTAGAGCCTGTGCTGCTGCCCACAACTCAATTCTTTCTATAGAAGGTGGTTGGAACCCCACAGAGACACACAGAGTTCTTGCAAATTCCATACAGTCATTGGCTGGAGGTCAGGATCAAACCTTGTACCTTGTACATGGGAAGGGAAAACCTTAACCATTATGCCAACTCGTATGATAATTATTAGAATATAAGTCAGTAAAACGAATCTGAGATTATCAAGAATAATGAATATCCTAATCATGAATATCCTTCTTAGAAAAAGAAAGGAAGAGAAAGTGATAAAACAGTTACTGCAAGTAAAGATTGCAAAAAGAAGTATGTGCACACATATGAGTGCGAACACATACACACACAAACACGCACACACACACACACACACACACACATATCTCTGTGTGTGTGTGTGTGTGCGTGTGTGTGTGTGTGTGTGTGTGTGTGTGTGTGTGTGTGTGTGTGTGTGTGTGTGTGTGTGTGTGTGTGTATGTGTATATGCATATATATAATGTGTAGAGCATCCAAGCCTTGTTGAAAAGTCAGATGGTAAATTTTAACTTAATTTTGCATTACATCTAACATATTCTGTCAGTGTGGATATAATGAAGTGAAAATGGATAAGCTGTATGTATGTTTGAATATATGTCAGTATGTGCATATATATATGAGTATGTGCATGTTTTTCAATGTGTGTGTGTGTGTGTGTGTGTGTGTGTGTGTGTGTGTGTGTGTGTGTGTGTGTGTGTATGTATGTGGAATCTGGGCTTCTGTTGAGTTGCTGCCTGTTAGTACAACTCTGCTATTAGTGAGTTAAGAAGTTTTTTCCTTATTCCCCATTGTTGTGCAACCTCAGAGTTAGTATACTTAATTGGGGGGGGGGGGGGTTTCGATATCTTTTGATGATTTATTTTCCTTCAATGTTGTGTGTTTGATATATTGAACCATCGAATAGGTAATATTCAATATTTTAATACAACCCCTATATATTTATATGTATATATATCTATATCTAATCTATATCTATAAATCTATCTGTATAAATATGTATATATACATATGTCCATCCATCCTCAACCCCTTTTCCCATTTTACACATGGGGTTGAGGTGTCACTTCCACAGTGACAATCATCTTAAACCAAGCTTTACACCACCGGTTGGCTAGCCTTCCCATGATAGTTCATTCACACTACACTCACGCACACACTCTCACCTATGGCCAATTTTTAGTGTGCCCAGTCCACCTACTGCATGTCTTTGGAGTGTGGGAGGAAACTGGAGCACCCGGAGGAAACACACATGACCACAGGGAGGTTGTGCAGACTTCACACAAAAGGCACCCCAGCTGAGAGTCGAACCAGAGAACCTTATATATATATATATATATATATATATATATATATATATATATATATTATAAATACATATATGCTGAGTCACTAACGTGCATTACATCACTGACTGAAATGCTGATTCAGTGCATGAAAACACACAACTGCTACAAATTCCAGTGCTCGTTTAACATAATGATTAAGTACATACACATGTACAAACACATGGACATATACATGCATGTGTATATATTTAATGTCTGTGTGTGTATATATATATATATATATATATATATATATATATATATATATATATATATATATATATATATATATATAAATCATTAGTGTACATTACATCACCACATCAGTGTATAAGCACATATTACCACTACAAATCCCAGCACTCACTTAATATAAGGATTAAATGCACACACACACACACACACACACACACACACACACACACACACACACACACACACACACACACACACACAAGCAGCAGTACCCTTGCAAGTGAGTAAGTTCCATGTATACCACATACCCTGTAAAATTAATTATACCAACTCTGAGATTGCTAACAATGGAAACTAAATTCCCTGCCCCACTGTTTCCCAGTCTCACTAAAGCAATGCATGCACAACCCTCTTGCCATGTATGTGAAAGACACATGAATGCCCCTTGCCATTCGCTTACACAGCTACAAAACACTGCAAACATTGAAAATGTGTTCTGATTAAAATAATCACTGCAAGCTGTTGAAGTGTATATCAGTACTGTACATGCACGTTATACATACTTATCTTACACAGCGAAAACAAAATAAGTTGTTGAGAAGCTCGGCAGTTGTAGTCATGCCACTGGGAAAAAGCCCACTCATTTATGTGGTAAAACTATTCATGACAGAGCTCTGAATTTAGTTAAAATTGGTGCACTGTAGATTAACATATGTATAATTTTAAGATGTGACCTTTATGGAGCTGTACAAGTGCTGAGTTTTATTTGAATGTGCATGTCAGAAATATATGCAAGAAAAAAAAGCAAGCAACTCAATCTCGGTGTACAAAAGAATGATCACAGAATTGATGCTGACTGAAAAAAATAACATTACATTTTCTGTTTACCAGAAAAAAATTATACAACACAATAAGAGAAATCAAAAATCACATGTGCTTCTAAATGACTAGTTTGAGACAGATGACATTTAAATATCTTTTTTCACGTGTAGTTGTTGTAAAGCATATCTAGCTTTCAAGTTTGCAAACAGAAACAAGTTACTAGTCTTGAAATAAAAAGGTTTCAAAACAAAGTTTCTCTAAGGATTCTAAAATGAAGCACAACTGATGTGCCTGACAGCACCTCTGTAGCAATTCACACTTCTAGTGCAACGTAATCCCTGAATGCCCTTCATATTTTAACTCCTGCAGTTAAAATCTGCTGTACTTCTTTGAAATACATTTTCAGTAAGTTAGACTGAAAGGAAATAACACAAATGGCCTTTCACAGTATAATCAGTAATAAACCTATTAGTATTTCCTATACATCTGTGATGGGAGGACGTTCTAAAATATACTAATGAAGAAAAAAAGTTGTCCTAATTATGAAATGTGGATGAGGGTTTCAAGGAAAACAGTTTACATACAGAGGTCATTATCACAACACATATTTTTAGTATTTATCTTTTGGGACTTTTCCCAGCACCACACATACATAAAAAAATGCCTGACTCACGTAATTGTTGCAGTAAAAAGATCTTGTTACAGCACCTATCAAAGTAAAAAATCATCACAATAGTAGGGAAAAAAAAAGCTTAAAACTTTCTGATGTTAGTAGCTCATACCCAGATGAAAAGAATGAAAAACAGGATGCCTTGCTAACATCTCAAGTTTTTCTACCTTTCAGTAATTTTGTTTGCTTGGGAACCAGAGAATAAAAATGTTACTAAAGCCTACATAAAATCCAAGAACTGATATAATAAAGTGATAGAGAAAGAGACACACACAGGAAGTAAGTGAGTGTGTGTGTGTGTGTGTGTGTGTGTGTGTGTGTGTGTGTGTGTGTGTGTGTGTGTGTGTGTGCCAGAATGCATGCGCATACCACATTATGTGTATATATGTATTATTATATTCACTTTGCATGATGCTTCTTTTTTTAAGGATTTAAGAGTTCTGGAACACTATTCCCTATCAAGCAACACAAAATACAAGTGGAATCTAGAAAGATAATGGAGTAACTTCCATAAAATTAGATGTGCTGCCACAGTTCAGAAAAAAACCTAAGCCTGCTGGCATAGTGACATGGTACACACTTCTTTTAGCAGTCTGGGCTTGGTTAGCATTCCTGGGCCAAAACAGTCACATGGGAAGCAAGATAGGGCAATGGAGGATGAAGTACTGCATTGTCCAATCAATGGTGGAGGGCAGAAGTGAAAAACATAGCTTACAGAAAAAATGGTGCACATGCAGATAATGTAGTTATCACTCACTTGGGTGCATTTTGTGAATGCAAAAGCAACACTGTATGCTTTAAGAACTGCTAGAATTTAAGCTGTGTTAAGAAACCACCCCATAGCAGGAGGTATGGTGCATGGTTTCATCTACTGTGAGTGTCACCTCCTAGCCAATAAAGAATTAGAAGTGTATGAGTCATCCTCCCCTTAATGGGGGGACCTAGCAAATAAGTCTCATTGGGGATACAGCTGAACTGGAATGTTTCATATCACTTCATATCACATTACAATTTGATCAACAGAATGAGGCAAGTTGCATATCAAGTCAGCTCAAAGTATTTAGTTAGCTTCTTGTTGCAACTCCTTAACGACTTATGTTGTTTTCTTCACGCATCCAACAACTTGCTGTATGAGTATGTTGCTTGTCTTTCAGTGACCTATTCTAGTAATCATTTATATCCATTACACTCCTTTCTATGAAGTAATATTTATTTGGCTCAATATTCTTTTTAAATTGTTTTATTAATTTTTGTTATTGGAAGCTGTAAGTACAAGCTTGTTTTCATGAGTACAGACACTAGTAACAACAAAATCAAATTATACAAAACAACAGCAAGTATATAGTTTCTCAGCAACCATTTGAAAATAACAGACTACTCTAACATTTCATCATCAGAAGTAAGGGGAAAATAATTAAAGAAAAAGACCCTAAATTAAGGATTATTTTTAAATATTGGGACCATTAACTTACAACTTCAAAAAAATGTTCATTTTAGGAAGGACATGGTAAACTTTTGAGACAAAAATAGGTGTGCCTCTACAAATGGAGATAGTTAAGAGATATGCAACCTAGAGGTCATTGGAAGCTGTAAAAAAAGTAATTTCTGAGATAGTATAGCACCTCTGAAGTTTAGAGAATATTTGTTTTATTTCTCTTAAATATAGGGATTGTCCATAGTGATTAAACCTAGAGAAAGTAGAGAGTATAATCTACTGCAATTATTCTTAAATAGAAAAAAAAAAACAACCAGGAAATAGTTTGTGGTGTGAGTTATAAACAATACCAACAGCATATTTAATATGCCTTCTGAGGAATGTTTATGAGGTAGGAAATATAACAAGCATTGGCATAATTATATAAGCACATTACAGATGAGTCCCAAAATAGAATGATAAATAAATTTCAGTTTATTGAAAAGGATACGTCCATAACTTGTAAAAGTAACAAAATTATAGCCGGAAACAGTAATAAGGTTCTTCTTGATGAAGTCCTAATATCTTTAGAAAACTGATGTTTAACCTTAAAAAGCTCCTCTAATCTAAAAAAGAATCTACTACTCAAGAACTGGAGACATGAGACAACTTTTAAATAAGAAACAATAACAACAATTGTTTAACAAAAAGTAGTTAGCCATGAAATTATACATCTGTTCTTGGCCTGCACACTGATTTTGTTTTCTACATAGTTATACTTTAATGACTGGTTCTGGAACCACTATTGTAATTTCAAGAAATATACCTCAAGTAGACATAACATTGTCTCTAGATTAGTACGTACACAAAATAAAATCACATCTTCTTAAACCAAAAGCCACAAGTTTAAATCAAAATGAAAAACTAAACTAACAATGTTGATAAAAATAGAAATCTATTATGAACCCTTGAGGGATGTTCATTATTGGATTAAAATGAAACAGCTGGAATGTCTTCCCTTTCCCTTACGAGCACTTTTTTTCAAACACTTTTTTTGAATGATCTCTTGTGACATAGCCAAATATACATTGAATATTATCTCCTGCTGATAGCTGCAGCTTCTAAAAGAAACGTATTCACCATTCAATCCATTTCAAATGCCATTTGCAGATTCATCATTCTTCCCATGAAATGAACACCACTGTAAAACCATTGAAAAAGTTAACTAGCTACATGTGAAACAATGTGCTGACTTTCTATTTGCCCCTTAACTGTAGAAATTCATCAAGAATGGCACCTTCCCTCCACCGGCTTGCAGACTATTCAGAATGCTGTGCAGGCCATGCTTTCTCAGTCCTTGGTGCCAAACTGCAGGAATTTCTCCATTCTTTTCTTAGAGATATTTCCTCTTACCAAGAACCAAAAGAGTCACTGGGAGCACACCGATGGGAGGTACGAGAGATGTTTAATGAAGCGAAGCCACAACAGCAACAGACAAATGAAGAACAAGTGCTGACAACAGAGAATTTTAACGCTCTCTATACAAAATTAGCGTTTTCGTTACACCTTCATCAGAAACACTAGCTACAAATACAAGGTTCTATATATACATCACCTGATAAAAAACTAATTAACATTTAATCATCAAATTAAGAATTAATTGAATAATTAAACATTCTAAAAGAACAAATTCAATTTAAAACAAAATCAATGTAAGACAATATAAAACAAGGTTGTGTACTATGAGAAATGCTCTTGCCTATATGTTTGCTTTATTCCAGAATATAAACAACTACAAGCAAAAAAATAGATAAATATATAAATATATAATATGGCCATATAATATTGGTTGTCATAGTGGTGGGATAGTTCAATATACCAAGTTATATGTGTAAAAAATTAATGAAAATAAGTTAAAAATGTTTATATGTATATAAATATAAATATTGTATATAAATATATAAATATATAAATATATAATATAATATGTTATGCTAAAATATATTGAATTGATGATGCTATAAAATTTTTAAAAAAACTTGTTAGTGTATTGAAAAATTGTTGTGAATGATTAATTAATTTTTTATGTTATATAAAAAATGAATATAAAATTAATATAAAATTAAAATTAAAGTTTGGCTTGCCTTAATTTCAGGACTGGTTTAATAGAAACCATATCATTGAGTCCTGGAGGTCTTGAGGCATCTAACCATAATTGCCAGAAAAGTTCACGGTATTCTCGTACCTCCCATCGGTGTGCTCCCAGTGACTCTTTTGGTTCTTGGTTCATTTTCCACTGGTTCTATTTGGTTTCTAGATATTTCCTCTTACCTCATTTTATAATCACAAATAAAAGCACATTTAATACTGGAGGAAAATGCAACTGCAATCTTTCTCTGATCATATAACTTAAACTTTCATTCCTTTCCTCCATCTACACACCTTGCTCTGACTATGTTTTTGATTGATTCTTTCAGCATGCCAACTTTGATTTCCACTCTATATATAATGCATGTCTATGTTGTGTTTTTTCACTCACTCTGTATATAATATCATGTATCTATTGCCTTTATTCCCTCAAACCAACTACGATATTCAGTTTGTATATAGTATATGTACAGTATATATTTGCCATTCATTCTATATATAATGACAAGAAACTATTGTGTGACTATTTTGTCTTTCCCAGGCTAAGATTGAAATGGGTCTACTAGGATCAGTGATCTACCCCAGTTAACAAATTCAACATTAAAATAAAAATTAAATCTTATTAAACTTCTCCACTGTCTTCTTAGAGACATGCAGTAAGCTACCCGAATTAGTTTTCTTTGTTTGGTACTGATGTATTTTCACATTCTCTAGGATTAATGAGACTAATAGTGATGAAGATCTAGTCTTCATAACAACTGATAGAGCAGATATTACTGTATTAGAAGCTGAAGATTCTTCAGAGCTGGCCAGCAAAGATATTCTTGTAATTGGAGAATCAATTATTAGAATAACTGATATGTATATTTGCAGAGATGATAATGAACATCGAATAATGTTATGCTTGCCAGGAGTGAAAGTAGAAGATGTGAGACAAGCCTTGGAACACCTTAATGTAAGGAAGTTTGGCTCTGTTTTTATTCATGTTGGAACAAATTATGTCACCTGCAAGGATTCTCTGTCTGTTATAGGGAACTGACAGCCCTCTTAGATAGTATTGCTTGTACTGGAGTTAGGACGTATTTTTCACAAATCACCTATTGAAAGCATAGTCAGGTTACTGCAAATGAAAAGGTTTTTTGGGTAATTACCTACATAGAAAAAATGTCCTGTTTTAAAATAATGGAAATGTGTAGAGCATCCAAGCAATGTTTTGGGCACATGTGTTCATACAGGATGGTGTGTATTTGCCTAGAAAAAGGAAGAAAATTTTTGCAGCACATATTTTGTAATATTTGACAAACACTAGGCAGGATTTTTTCCATGTTGAAAATTTAACAACCCACAGATAGCAACATCTGATGCCTCTCTGATGGTTGTTAATGCTAGGAGCATTAATAATAAAGTTTTTTTATTGGAAAATTTGCTACGTTCCCACAGGATTGATGTTGTCATTGTTTGCAAATCATGGTTAAAGAACAATGACTGGAAACCAGTTCTGTCAGATTATAAATGTTTTTACTGTAACAGACATTCTAACAAAAAATCAGGTGGAAGTGTTATGATAGGGATTAAAGTTAATTATGAGACCTGTGATTATTACATGTACAGTGATAACACCAATACTATATACTGTGTAACTGTGAAAATAAAGACAACCCTGGAACATATAACAATTTTTGGAGTGTATAGACCACCAAAGTCAAGTGCAGATGACCTAGAGGAATTCATACATTTCTTACATGAAACACAGGAGGGAAGAATAATATTAGCTGGGGACTTAAATTTACCAGACACAAACTGGAATAATATTGATTCTACAATGTTAGTAAGGACATTATTCACAGCGTATATTCAGGAACAACAATTGCTTCAGATTGTAAAAAAAACTACCAGGGGATGGAACATATGAGACATTGTGTGTGTTCCCAAAGAAATTATTGTAACTTCAAGTCAAGTTTCACCACCATTGATGTAGTGATCATTGGGAATATAAACCAATGCACAGAAGGTTAATTACAGATTATATGGAAGTGAAACAGTCACTATGTAAAACTAACTGGAGTAAGGTGTTCAGTGGAAAAACTGCAGATGGAACATGGAAAGTTTTGAAAGAGAAATTGTATGAGTGCAAAAAATCAAAAAAATAAATGTTTAACATCAGGATCTAGGCATACAACATCAGGTAGATATATTTACATAAGAACAAGATATCTGATTAAGGTGAGAGACAAAAAATATAAGAAATAGAGAGGTTGAACTACAGCTTTGAAAACTGAAATAAACAAGTTGGACAAACAGATTAAGCATAGTGTGAGACAAGATCAAGAAAAAGTTTTAAAAATTTATATAAAGATATTGGGCATAATAGGAAACCTTTTTTATAGATACATAAGATGTGGAAGGAGTAAAGACACACAAACTGATAAATTTTGTGCACATACTAAAATTTATTCTCAGACCCAACGGATTATAGATATATTTACAAAATCTCATGCAAAACAGTTTGGCTTCACAAAAGGGGTAGCAAGTTGCCCTAGTAACATCCAGGCAACCCCAGATACTGGAATCAAATTAGATTATATTGAAAAAGAACTGCACAAACTGGATCCAAACAAAACACAGGGAGGAGAGGGAATTAGTAACAATGACCTGAGAACACTTCAAGCAAGAACTTAAAGTACAATCATATCTATTATTCACTAGATCATATAACTATGGGGAGATTCCTCAAGATTGAAGACATGTACTTATGAAACCTGTTTTTAAGGGAAAGGGGAGTAAGACGAACCCAGGGTCATATAGACCCTTAAGTCTACTTTCATGTTGTGGAAATAATGGAGAAGGTAATATTGGATAAGTTGTCAGAATTGGATAGGTTGGGACTTGAAACCATATATCAGCATGCATATGTTGAAAACACATCTATTACCACCTGTAACATGATGTTCTATAACAATATAATAACAGCTTTGAATGAAAAATTGTGATGTGATATAATTTATATAGATTTATCTTCAGCATTTGACAGGGTCATACACATAACACTGATCAATAACTTTGTACAGCTAGGTATTGATGTACTCTTGATAAGATGAAGAGTTGCATGGCTTAGAAATATACATGGCAAGTATCATACAGCACCTGGACAGGTGAAATCCTTGGTTACAGTCAGGGTGTCCCACAGGGCTCTGTCCTAGGCCCTTACTTGTTTAGACTGTATCTTGCAGACCTAACTTTTTCATCTGAGGTGTTCTACAGTCTATATGCAGATGACCTGAAATTAGGTAAACCGATTACATGTGTTACAGATAAGGCATGTCAACGAAAGAACTTGACTAAATTGACCATTTGGGCATGTGAGAATAATATGCTGATAAATACATCAAAAACAAAGCATATGAGATTTGGTAGGCATAAATTGAAAGGTGAATATTTAATACAGCACACAGTGATTGAAACTGTAGACCCATTTAAGAACCTGGGTATATGGGCAGATTCAGCTATGAGTTTTTCTAATCATATTACCCAATAGGTTAATGATAGTTATAGAACTATAGGTTGTATAAAAAGATATATAAGGTCTACAAAATCAAAAATAATGAAGCTGTTGTTTGTTAGTTACATTAGACCCAAACTTGAGTATATAATAACAATATGGAAACCCTATAAGAAAACAAGCATGAGTAAACTGGAAAGAGTACAGGGAAATATACCAAGGGCATCCATGGATGTGAAAATTTAAGTTATTATGAAAGACTAAAATATTTGAACTTGTACAGTGTCTCTTACAGATATCCAAGAGGATATCTTATTCAGGTATATAGTGTAGAGCATTTAGTGACAACTACCTCTGGGAATGTTTGGGATTATCAAAAAGTACTAGAGAATCATCAGACAACCTATGTAGAAGGTTCTATAGGAATGAGAAGTGTACTAACTGGTTCTCTGACAGAGTAGCTGATGCATGGAATGGACTATCAAAGTTTGTTAAAGCAAATACTAGTTTAGATATTTTTAAGAACAGCCTGGATACTTATTTTGGGAACAAGTGTTTTGGTATATTGGCAAGCTAGGAGGGCATTGATGCCTGTGCTTGAAATATTTGTATGTATGTAGGTGCTGCCACAATTTGTATGACATTTTCTAAGGTAGTAAGCCTGCTTTTCTTGTCTATATACTCTATTACAAGCACACTACTGTCTTTCTTAAAAGAAGTCTGCATAGACTCCTTAGGAAATGCAATACATTTTTAAATTAGTTGTTTCCTTTATCATAACAAAACAGCTGTTATCTTTTCACAGAGAATGTCAGCTATTTGGCTTATATTGAACTAAATGCACTACACGATTACAAACTTTTTTGGCATGCTTATTAAACACTGACAGGTTTTTATCCATATTATCTGTTACATACACTACATACAATATAAACTAATAAAACTCTTTGATAGATACCTTAAGGAATAACACAAGAAAACATCTTACTGTGCTCCCGGATTTATGCACAAAGTCATTTTTTGTACAATAAATATCAGGACAGGTAGGTGATCACTAATGACTTCAAATAAAATCTTACAGATCAGAACTCTATCATCATTATTAATTAAAACTTGGTCTAATAATGGCATATATGCTGTACTAGCATATCTAGTGAGTTTTTTTATTAGCTGATATTAATCTAAATCTGCTACATCATCAAGAACATCTTGATTAAGATGTAACCAATTTTTATTAAAACTGCCAGTAACAGAGCAGGATTCATTAGGCTTAACTTTTTACTTGTATGTTTAATATAATCCAAACCAATGTCAAATCTATCTGGAGGCAAATACAAAGTAGATAAGAATAAGGCAAATCCATGATTACATATCCTTACTGAAACCATGCTTATCTAATTCTCAGTATTGTTATAATTAAATTGCTCAACTAACAGACCCTCCTCTTATTTTGTCTCTTCTGCTATCTTTTAATTCAACTCTGAAAGCTACAGCAGGGCTCTTGTATGATGCAAAGATACTCTGTGTGTGTGTGTGTGTGTGTGTGTGTGTGTGTGTGTGTGTGTGTGTGTGTGTACATACATACATTAATATATACACACACACACACACACACACAAACACAGTTAATATAATACAAATATATACATCTCAGTGGTACATAGCTGAATGCATTCTTTTCAAATGCATTTTCTTCAAATTAAATTGATTGGATGAAATGTATTTTAAAATGAATGAATCATCAGGTGTTTTTTCTGCAAGATCATTAAATACTGGAAATTGGAGAATTTTCCCTAATCTCCCATTTTTTTGCCGTCTTGGTATTAGTATATTTAAGTTAAAAAGGGGTGTGAGGAACACCATCTTCCACTTTAATTTATTGAAATGCTTTATTTTGACAATTCTGTTCTTCGGTACATTTTGTAAGCAGTACAGAATCTAAGTAAATGTACTTCAAAAATCGCCATAAACCCAAATATGGATCAGTGGAACATAACAGCATGCAATGTAAGCAGTAGCAAGGTAGGGCAAAGTGGGCAGCCACCCCGGGCAAAAGTGTTAGGGGGCAGTGCAATGCAATACCAGTAGTCACAACTAAATGCCAATGTTGCATTTGTGATTAGAAATTAAGCTCTTCCTTAGCCCTCTGCCTCCTACAAATGTGGCTTGCAGTGTAATGCACTTTAAAAGGAAAAAGTCCTAACCCAGGATATTACAACCAAAGCACTTTATATATCTGTGTGTGGACTGTAGCATACAGTTGCTACAGTTTAAAAGAAAATGTGTTTATTTTATTTATTTATTTTGCTAGTCCCATCTCAGGATTTCAGTTTGAAATGCTTTTTTGCTGTGTGTGTGTGTGGGCTGTTGCAGGAAAGAAGAGTTTTTTTTTTTTTTGCAAGATGTTTTCTTGTGTTATTCCTTAAGGTATCTATCAAAGAGTTTTATTAGTTTATATTGTATGTAGTGTATGTATGGCATTGGGCACTGAAAAGTTTGACTCTTTTTTACTTGTTCAGTGTACCATTAGTTAATTCTAATGTATTGTTTCACAAAGGAGTAGAGTGTTAATACTGCATGAAACTGCTACATAGACTATAACCATCTCTCACCCCAATGGCTAATGTGTTCTGAGTGATGGAGATAAGACACACACTGGAAGGCATTATTGCTCGCATAAACCCACACATATATGGATTCATAGAGAACTACTAGGCATACATTCCAGGTGACCATTCAAAAATATTAGTTCAAAACTTCTAAAAGGCCTTCTGACTGAGACTAAGTGCAGTTACCAATGTAATTGTACAAAATAGTGATTCAATCAAAGTGGCATCTGTACCACGCTATTCAGTTTGATGGTGTCATGTAGTGGTATTTATACCACACTAATCGGTTTGATGGTGTCATGGAGTGTTTGTACCACACTAATCAGTTTGGTACCACACTAATCAGTTTGATGGTGTCATGTAGTAGAAGTAAAAGATCAGCATACAACACAGTGCTTCATAGTGTGCAACTACTGCAAACATTGTGCAGATGATGTAAAGACAGACCAAAACTACTAACAGAACTTCCAACAGTGTTAAGCACAATTAATATTGTTATTGTGCAAAGCAGGGGATGAAAACAAAGTGGTATTTGTACCATGCAAGTTGCAAACTGGGTAGAGATTTCATGCTGAAGGGCTGAAAAATCAGCAAGCCACTGTTTTTGTTATATGATGCAGATAGTTCCCCGGATTCACTAATCTTCCATGCAGGACTACGCTAGTCCTGCATGGAAACGCCTGTGTAGGAGTATGACGGCAGCATGCCATGCATATTAAAGAAGGTCCGGTGTCTGACCTCCTAGGCTTACACGGACTGTATACGAGTGCAGGGGGTGTGTCTGAGAGCAGAGTTCTCAGAATAAACATGCCCCTGGAATTTAGAACAGCACAAAGTGAAATTAAATGAGCGAGACCACTCATAGGTGCCGCATATCACCACCAACAGTCCCCCATGTGTACAATAGCAACAGGACATAAAAATAAAAAGAAGAAACCCTTTCATTTTTTTTTTTAAAACTCCGAGTACAGCTAACCATAGGTGCATGGGTGTGCCCATTGCTTAGCTATGGTTAAAGAAGCTTAAAAGGCTGAAGAGGATAACAAGGAAGATATATGCAAATGAAACAGCACAGCGATAGTGTAGGGGGCAGAGCATTTGCCTAATGAGCAGGCATTCCCGGTTCAAGTCCCACTGCAGCACAGTCTATTTTACATGGCAAAGCATGGTATAACCAATATTTATATTGAAAAACCCACTAAATAACATATATTTATGAACTGGAGTACTGCAGGAAATGCACATGTGATGAGTCAGTATCATAATGAATAAGGCGGTAGTAAGCAGGTGTAAGCACAGATAAGCAGTATTAAGCATATGTAAGCACTAGTAAGCATGTTTAAGTGTGTTTGCACAAGGGTAAGCACTGCCTACGCAGATTAAGCAAAGCAGAAGCTAACTGGGTGTAAGACACTGTAACCAAAAGTTAGCAGTGCTTACCTCTGTGCAAAACCACGCAAACCCGCATACAACTGCTTTAAAGTGCCTTAATCACTCTGTAGCCAATGGCCGGTGTTCTGCCCAGCAACACAATAAACAGCCTCTGCTAGGCTCAAACCCAGGACCATGCACACCATACACAAAATGATTTACCACTAATCCATGCCAGATATGCATAAATATGATGTTTTCAGAAACATAACATCCGGCCCAGCCAGTCATGCAACAGTACAGAGAATGTATACCTACATCTAGATGTTGTGTGTGTGACACAGCAAGTTACATATATGTACGCAGATATATATCTCCGTAGGTATATATGGATATAGTTAAAAATATGTAAGCAAATATATATACCCATATAGGTATATATGGCCAGACATCTGCAGATAGCAATGGTAGATTAACAGAAACATATATGTCCACATGCACCGTTAATGGGGTCGAGAGGCCCCAAACAAACAATTTACGTGTCGTGCAGATTGGCATACCCCCCCAGCAAAACACATCTGCCCTGCAATACACTACCAAGTTAATTTTACTGCAAGTGTTTCATTTAAATAGGGATTTAAATTATTTTTCTTTTATGTTTCACATGCTTATATCACATTCCCCTCTCCCCCACCCACTAGGCGGGCCAGCCAGTACAGGCTAATCCAACCCAAGCCATCCTCAACCCATACATTCATTACCCACAATTCTGCCCCCCCCCCCCGCGCTGCACACACACAGCCACTATCCCTTCCCTGGGTACCGGCCTGTAGTTATCACATCACCACACATTGCCCACCCTCCACTCCTCCTCACCTCGGGATTCATCCTGTACGTTGTCCCGACCCAAGTATTCTAAGTCTGCCACATGCTATAGTCCATGTACATAGCCATGCATACCTTTGCAGCCATAGTTTTAGAGGAAAGTAGAATACCCAATTTTTGGGTTGTCCCGCATGGGACTAATGATTCCCTGGTAATAACAATAGACTTCACGTATGACTTTGTTTACACTAATGGTTTTATTTGTAGGTATCGCAAAGTATACGTGGCACACAAGGTTGCCAGGTATGCACACAAAACCTAATAGGAATGTCTAAATCAAGTATACGTGAAACACACACGGGTGTAAACCTGTTTGCGCAGGGGTAAGCACTGCCTACACAGGTTAAGCAATTTAGAAGCTAACTCAGTGTAAGACACCATAACCAGAGGTCAATATTGCTGACCCTCCGCAAACCAGTGCATACTCACAATTGCTCAAAAGTGCCTTAGTCACCCTGTAGCCAACAGCTCTCGTCGTGCCCATTAACAAAATAATCTGCACTCCCAGGTTGCAATCCCCCTGACCCTGCACACTATAGTCAAAGTGAGTTACCACTAAGCCACGGTAGATACGCATACAGCTGCCATTATCATAAACATATCATCCAGCACAGTCATTCAACAGTACAGGGAATGTATGTAAGTATGTAGATTAATACCAGCAACCACATGTATATTGCTCAATCACAGTATTTTGAGCAGTATATGTGTATCAAAACACAGTGCCTGTCCAATCATACTGTGAGAACAGTAGTCTTGCATAATACTGAAGAGAATAATAAAAAACGGTGCATGCCGTAGGGGCATGTGGCTGTGCTTCATGCACAGAATGTCACACTTGGGTAGTTGGTTCTGCAGAACCGGGAGATGAGGCTGGCCAGGTGTGTGAGCAAACTGCTGCTTCTCAAATCCCTGGCAGGATGCTACCAGTGGGAGAAACAGTGTAGACCAGCTAAGTCTAATCTTCACACAACAACAGGTCTGTCCCTGGCGGGACAAACCAAAAATTGTGAATAACATCAATATCTGCACCAGTATCAGAGTACCATCACAGCAAGGCTCATACATACGTGGACTAAACAGATGAAGAGCCTGCAAAAGCTTGTCGAGACAGTATACTGGAGGAGTACTCAAGACATGCAGAGAGGGCAATGTGTGGAGGTGTGGTATGGCTGGGCTAGCAACTGAAGAATGGATGGATATTGTGTACGTGGAGCTCGGGAGCTGGGATAAGGAACCATGGGTATGACATTATGGTAGAAATATGCCAATGAAGCAGAACAGCAATAGTGTAGTAGGCAATGCATCCACCCAATGAGCAGGCACCTCCGGTTTGAGTCACACTTTAGCACAGTCTATTTTACATGGCAAAGCACATTATAACCAATAGTTTTGTTGCAAAACCCACTAAATAGCATATAGATATATATATATATATATATATATATATATATATATATATATATAAACTGGGGTGCTGCAAGAAATGCACATGTGAAGAGTCAGTGTCATACTGAATAAGGCAGTAGTAACAGGTGTAAGCGGGGGTAAACAATGCGCATACAAGATAGGTAATGTTGAAGCCAACTGTCTCTAAGCATATGTAACCGGAGATTAGCATTGCTTCCCTTCATGCAAACCAGCGCAAACACGCTTACAATTGCCTAAAAGTGCCTTGATGACTCTGTATGCATCAGCTGCTTTTCTGTCCAGAAATAAAAGTAACCAGCCTTTGCAGGATGTAAACGCAGCACTCTCTACACTACAGTCACAGCAGTAAACCACTAAGCCATCACAGCATGATGTAAGAAGGAGGTTCCAACAAACAAATCCGCGCCATAGGAAAATCAAGCTCAACATGTGCAAGGGATTTATATACAGTGTGATGTTGTATAACCTGCTACATAACATAAATATGTGAACTGGAGTACTGCAGTAAGTCCAAATGTGAGGTGTTATTGTAATAAACTGTTGAAGTTCCCAGGACCCCATACAGTGTACATACACATGAATCAAGGATACAAGACACATATATAACATGTAATGAAGAGGAAATCAATGCCAAAAGGCAAATATCATGCAAATCAAATATGAAGCACCACTAAGCGTTGCACAGCACTGCTTCCCAGACTACTGCCAGGATACTACCAGTGAGAGAAACAGTATCAACCTGCTAAGTCTAATCTTGAAACAAACGCATGTTCGGCCCTGGTAGGTTGACCCCAAACATTCTGCTAAAAAGAGTCTTTGGAGTAACATACCATGCCTCAAAGGTAAGCAAGGAAGGGTAGGTATGTTCGCAGACTAAATGTTCGGAAAGCCGGAAGATCCATGGGTCGAGACAACTTATGTGATGTGTCCCGAGAAGTGGAGAGTGGGCAATGTGTAGTGGTGTGCTTAGATTCGTCTGGAACCTGTAGAAAGGAGGACTGCTGTGGATGAGGAGCGTGGGGGAGGGAACCATGGGTATGAAATTATGGGTCTAGGCATGCGGGTGTTGAATGTATGCAGTATGCATATGCCTATATGTAAATATGTATAGATATGTGCATGTCTATATATATATATATATATATATATATATATATATATATATATATATATATATATATATATATTCATATGTAATATAGAGAGGGAGAGGTATATATCTATTTAGTTATAAATATATGGACACACACACATACATTTACATATCTCAATACGTTTCCCATACTGATGAATGGTATTGCTGGATGCTATGTTTGTGAAAACATCAGTGTTATGCATATCTGTGATGGCTTAGTGTTAAATCACATTGACTATGGTGTGTAGGCTCCTGGGTTCGAGCCTTGCAGATGCTGTTTATTTTGTTGCTGGGCAGAACAAGGGCGGTCAGATAAAGGGTGATTAAGGCACTTTTAAGCAGTTGTAAGTGGGTTTGCATGAGTTTGCGTGATGGTAAGCAATGCTAACTGCCAGTAAAATCCGGTTACACCAGGTTATCCTCAAAATTGCTTACTTTGTGTATGCAGTGCTTACTATCTTGCAAACCCGTGCAAAGCTGCTTACTAACACTTAAAAGAGCTTACTCCTGCTTACCCTGTGCTAATTTCCTTTAAAAAAAAAAGGGTTGATAGGACAGTGGTGAAAAAGGGGCACAAAGAGGGAAAGACAGTAGGGAAAATAGCTAGGGATGTGCAGGAAGGGTGTAGGGAAGGTCCATAGTTGTCCATTTCTTCTACAGCAACAGCTGTACATATGCACTGAAGTTGGAGGTTGGTTTGGACACACAAACCCCTATGAGAGGGGTGAGGACAACAATAATATATTGTGATGCCAATTAGACCACATTACATGTGCCCAGTGGACACATGTGCAGCATGGACAGCTATGTATGGGGTGAGATATTATTTGGGAACAGATTGCCCTTATTTTAAGGTGCAAGTGAGATGTTGGGGAAGGAGAATAGGTATGCTTGGGGAAGATAGGTTGTGTAGGATGACAGACAAGACAGCATACAGGTGAGGTATATGACACATGGGGGGACACCTTGGATGGGGAGGGGTGTTTTGAAGTTGCAAGCCCATGAGCCCCCAAATGGAAACAGTGGGACTGAGGTCCCCACCCATGGCAGTCACCACTGCACCTTCATGGGCCCAAAGGTGGCTGTGCTGGTGGCTGTGTAGGAGGTGCAGGCTCACCCTCTGATTGAACTATGTGGCCCTCAAGCTGGCGTAGGTGATCTTGAAACTCTTTGCCGAGCTCCCTACACACCATGGACTGCACCTGATGGCGGGTGACAGGTTCCTGCCCTCCCCCGCTCCCAGTGGGGGGGGCAAGGTCCATCACCTGCAGCAGTTCCACCCAAAGGTTGTGCATGGACAATGGAGGAGGAGGTCCCAGGCTCGGACCCAGACCTGCTGGTGCCTGGTGCCATGGCCAGCTGAGGTGGGACAGGCAGGTTGACTAATATCAGCAATCACATATGGGTTATGGTGTTGATGCTTTACAACAGATAAGGGCCAGTAATAGTCAGCAGCAGTCAGGATTACTTATAACAGCATGCATAGATATTCCCATTACCACAAGACACCAGATCTAGAACAGTTGCAGTGCAAAGGGAACACATGCACATATCCTGCATGACATATATACAAAGGGTGACAGACATGTGAGTAGTGCTATGAACACTGGCACAATATTGGCATGATGCTGTGGTAAACTCGGACATTTACTGTCATACCACTGTGTTTTGTGAAGTGTGTTCAATCTGGGATATGAAGTCAGTAACTCTCATAGCTGTCACCATGTACTGATTGCAATCCTCACACTATGCTTCTGCCATTCTCAGATAGGTGTTCTGTGAGTAACACAAGGAACAAAAGGTTGAACACACTAACCAGTCTCCAGAGGACCCTACTGATGGGGGTTTCCTTACAAACATCACACTGTCATGACAGATCTTACAACAGGCAGACTAGCCATAACCACACACCCTGTTAAACTGACAGTACTCTAAATTAAGAACAGCAACACTTACATTCTGTAGTCTTGTCTGGCACATCCCCTCCTGTCTGTTGGCCTTTTTCCACAGTGGATGTTGTTGGAGGTAAATCCCAAACCCATCTGTGATGATTCATGCCAAACACCAGATCTAGGTTCCACTCACAGTGACTATCACAGCCCAACACAAACATGATGTTCCTAGATATTGTAGTGTGTTTCCATGCAATTGGCTATGGGAATGTCACCACAGCTGTGTCACAATCAATCAGCGGGAGGATGACTGCAATTGGTGCAGAGGCCATCAGCTGATCATGACCAACACTTACAAAACACTAGCTGCTGCCTAAGCAGAGCAGGTGTACATATCCACATCCACCAGGGAGGGTGTGGGAGGGACAGACAGAGACAAAGTATGTCTCTGTCACTCACTGAAACTGTGTTTTGTGAAGTGTGTCCAATCTGGGATATGAAGTCAGTAACTCTCATAGCTGTCACCATGTACTGATTGCAATCCTCACACTATGCTTCTGCCATTCTCAGATAGGTGTTCTGTGAGTAACACAAGGAACAAAAGGTTGAACACACTAACCAGTCTCCAGAGGACCCTACTGATGGGGGTTTCCTTACAAACATCGCACTGTCATGACAGATCTTACAACAGGCAGACTAGCCATAACCACACACCCTGTTAAACTGACAGTACTCTAAATTAAGAACAGCAACACTTACATTCTGTAGTCTTGTCTGGCACATCCCCTGCCTGTTGGCCTTTTTCCACAGTGGATGTTGTTGGAGGTAAATCCCAAACCCATCTGTGATGATTCATGCCAAACACCAGATCTAGGTTCCACTCACAGTGACTATCACAGCCCAACACAAACATGATGTTCCTAGATATTGTAGTGTGTTTCCATGCAATTGGCTATGGGAATGTCACCACAGCTGTGTCACAATCAATCAGCGGGAGGATGACTGCAATTGGTGCAGAGACCATCAGCTGATCATGACCAACACTTACAAAACACTAGCTGCTGCCTAAGCAGAGCAGGTGTACATATCCACATCCACCAGGGAGGGTGTGGGAGGGACAGACAGAGACAAAGTATGTCAGAGAACATGTGGGCGAGTAAAACTGAAGCATGTTTGTGTGGCACACATACCAGTACAGGGATTCAAACCCCTGACTGACAATGCATTAATATCACATGTGCATGCAGTTATTGCATGTGCCACATAGCTTACGTGTTGGTGAGCTGTCCAAAAATATATGTTCTGGTGAGTGACTTCTGCAACAGTGATATTGTACAGATATGGTAGGTGTAGCACAAGTGCCAGTCTACAGACTGGTGTCAGCGGCAGGACAGCTACACTCTCTAAGGGACTCATATACAGTGCCACACTTGTCAGGGTCAGGAATACACTCCCTACCTAGTTATTTTACCACAATACAGTACTGCACAGGTATAACATGCACCACAGGAGCTATTGTGCTGTACTATGGGCAAAGGGCATGTGAAGGTGTCTGACATCAGTCTGCCTGCTTCATTATGCCAATGGGAGTTGTACCAGGTGTGAATGTGGATGGAAGCATCATACACCACACACAGGGACAAAGGGTGCCAGTACTGACGTGCATGTGTGCATTGCTTCATGGGTGTGTAGCGGTTGGCTGTGCCAGAAGGCTGTACAAGGCTAGGTGAGGGTATATCTTGGCATCAGGTCACATGACAATGGTCTGCCATGTGGATCAGGTGTGTAGTGTCTGGTATGTCCCACACAGGTGGGTATTGCATTCACCATCCTGTCACCTGGGTTATTATTGTGTGTGGCCAGTGCTGTGCAATGCTTGCCATGTATGTGTTCTATAGTCCATGACATGGATGGTGTCTGGGATGTGTACACATCCCACATTCATGTACAGCGGCATGTGGAAGTGTACCTGAATTACCAGGCCCATGTTATGTACACAGATTGTTATCATCACATGTGCCACTCCTGACCTCTTGTGGCAGGGTGTGCTCATGGACAATCCTTTGTGGATCACATCTAATGGCACCACCGATGTTGTAGGCATCCATTGGGAAACATAGTGAAGGTGGACTGTCTTCAGTTATGTGCCTATTGTACTGATGGACAGGGTGCCATGCCCTCTCTAGCCCTGTGAACAGTATGCAGGGTACTACCAACATAGTGGTAGTTGTCTAGGCAAGTGTGTTTGTGTACGAGACACAGGTTCATAGTGTACTCTGTGTAATACTAGGGTTGTTTAATTTATTCACCAGGCCTTGTATCACATGTATGGGTGTGGATTGGCACCCCAGCATCTCCGCTGATTGACATCTGTCATCCTTGTAAGGTGGACATTGTGACATATAATATGGCCACCATATAGGAAAATTACAAATTCGGCTCCTCAGTGGGTCCAGATGTTACACAGTCACAGCCACCTCCACACAGGTTACGTATTACAAACACACACACACATACACTTACCATGTCTGGGAATAGAACTCCTACCTAACTAGTTTATCACATTACAGCATTACACAGTTATAGCATGCACCACAGAGATTACTGTGACATCTTTCCACAAAGGTGTATTTTACAGTCGATGATGTCAGCAGACATGACAAAGTAGGGCAATGGAGGTCACAGTACCTGTGAATGGCCTCAAAAGCATGGCTCCCCACTCTGACAAAGGAACACACACAAACATTCACACATACCATGTCTGGGTATAGAACTCCTACCTAACTAGTTTATCACACTACAGCATTATGCAGTTACAGCACGCAACACGGTGATTACTGGGATTCTGCTTTGCTACAGGTGTATTTCGTAGGGAATGACATTAGTAGGCTTGTCAAAGAAGGGCAATGACAGGTGTACAAACTGTCCTTAAACACATTGGGCCCTACACATGCACACAGATACAAACACATTCACAGTTGCCATGAATGGGATTAGAGCTCCTACCTAATTACTACAGCACATTAGAGCATTACGGAGTTACAGAACATGCCATGGAGATTACTGGGATACTCCTTCACCAAAGGTGTATTTCACAGGGAATTACATCAGCAGGATTGTCAAAGAAAGGCAATGAAAAGTGTACTGACTGGAAGGATACCAGGGGCATTTGTGTACAGTGATGGGCATTTGCACATCATATGTTTTTGCAAAATGGGAGTGTGTTGTGTGGGACAGGCCTCATGGAGGGGAGCTGTCTGTCACTGTCTGTCACTCTCTTCCCACATCTATTATGTGTATATCTGGGCTGTTATAGTGTGCTGTCCTTGGATATATGTGCAAATTCTCATCTGTTGTGTGTGCAGAGCTTGACTGGTGTGTAATGTGGAGTGTTTGCAAAGACATCTCTGACTGACTGCTGTGTATAGTCCACAGTTGTTTCCAGATATGGCCTTCATTTCTCTAAGTGTGTGAGAATGCCCAGTATGACCCTTCTGTAATTTGTTTTCTGACATGGCCTTTGCCTCTCTAAGTGTGTGAACATGTCCAGTATGAGTGTCTGTATTGCATGCGTGACTCCATTCCAGGTAGGTTGTACTCCAGTGCAGGTATTTGTGCTCTACACCTACAGCTAGTAACCTGCTTCTGCAGGATATCTGAAGATTGGTTGACAATGTGGGTCGACATTGGGCAAAGGCTAGTGAGATTGTTGCTAATTGTGTCTGTGGTGCTTCTGCTACATGGTTTTGGTGTTGGCAAGGATACTCAGTGATATGTGATGTTTTACCCTCTGATGTTTTATGTCATCAACTACTGACAGGTATACATCTTTGCTGGCAGTAGGTTCCTGGGGATTACAAGTTGAATGCAGCTTTTCCAGTAATGTGGTGTGCAACCTATATATTCATGCACACTCATGTCATTCTGGTGTGGAAACTGCAGACACTTGCTGGTGGGTCTGTTTATATGGTCCAGCACATTGGTGATGTTGTGGCTGTGGGTTCCATGCCTGTACAATTATCACCATGACAGGATGGCCATATCATGCTGTGACCATACCTCCCAGGTACTCAGACTCATTGAGGTTATCCAGAGGCAGGTCTCATTATTCTGTTCATTAACCCTTCACAATTTGGTTTGCAAGCAGGTTTGTGACCACCCATTCCAGTGTTTGCAGCCATGATAAGTATGTGCACACATCAGGGTTTCACTCTTCACACACTCCATGGTGGCAATGCTTCAACCCCCTTTGTTAATATGTCCTCTTCCTACCATTATGCACATAATATCTGATAGGTATGCCTGTAGTTGCCACTCCATCCCAGCAGTATTTACAGGTTGGTCCACAGTTATTGCATTGGAACATGATGGATATACTACTGGGATTTGTCAACATGTCCTTGCATTTGTGTTCTGTGGACTGTGTTTTGTCATTATGTGATGGTCCATGGAGTAACATACAGTGGCAGTATGGGCATGACACAGACCTGTGACAGAGGACAGTGGGGCATTGGGTACTGATGCAGGCTATCTGTAGCAGGCCAGTGCATTCTGTCAGTTGTACAGACCCAGGCTGCAAGGCAATGCATTCCCCTGGGTTGACAGGATACTTGTGCAAGGTGGGGATAGCAATTGTTTCTGTCCTTATCAATCCATTGGTGTGGATGCTGGCGGGGTGCATCTTACAACTATGGACACACCTGCATGGGATACCCCTTCAGCATGCTGCATTCTGTGAGTATCCACATAGTAATGTGGGGATCATATTGTACTCATTCACAGCAGCAGGGAGGTGGCCTGTGTGTTACCCGAAGCTGATGTTGGGCCAGACTGGCTGCATGTGTGCTAGGGTAGCTACTTGCAACTGCCTCACAGGTATACCTAGCCCGTTCCCCTGCTGGTTGCTAGTGGGTGGACACCAGCAGCTTCTACATATATCATACCTCTACCTTTTGTGGTCTGCCAATGTTTGCCCACAGTACATCTTAGTTCCCCATACTACACAACCAACTGATGTGCTGTGAACCTGTATGTACAAACAAAGGGTGTCTCCATTTCACTGTGAAATGTTACACAGTCTCTCTTTATGGTAATTCCACCTGTGTACTGTGTGTATGTCTTGGCCAACACTCATGCCATGTCCATCTTCCAGATGGTGACAGTTATGACATCTGTACAAATCATATGGTCTACTGCTGCAACATGTCATGCTGGGATACCAGTCTGTTTGGCACTGCAGTTGTGTGGACTTGGCCCAGTCATCAGCAGTACTGACCAGTGGACACCAGGACACACCATCCATGGCTATTTTCTGAAGACTTTCACACAGCATACCACTCAGAACTACCTAACACACAGAGCTCTGCCTATTGTAGACATGCGACTATCCATCTTGCTGATGTGACCAGTGCAGGTACTCAGTGCTCACTGTTATTACTCCTACACATGGATGCTAATACATTTCTACATAGGGGTGGGAGGGCACACCTACAAACTGTGGACATGTCCTACAACCACCTGGTATGTCAGGTACTCTGTTGGTTTCCACACAACAACCTGACACTCAGATCTCTGCATATTGTACACATGCAACATCCCATTGTTATAACTGGGGCAGCTCAGGTACTGTGCTCTGCTGCTGTGTTACCCACACATAGATGCTACTGCTATACTACATAAGACTGGGGGGGGGGGCGCACCTGACAATTGTAGACATTTCTGCTATACCCACCTGATAATTCAGGTACCCTGTTGACCTCCACACATTAACCTGACACTCAGAGCTCTGCATATTGTACACATGACACAATCCATCCTTCTACATTGGCAAGCACAGGTACTCTGTGCTCACTGTTATTACTCCAACACATGGATGCTAATATATGTCTACATAGGGTTTGAGGGGGGGTACACCTGCCTACTGTGGACATCTGCTTTGACCGCACTGGTATTTCTGGTAGTCTGTTGGCTTCCTTTTAAATCTGTATTCTGACCTATCCTGCGGACTACAGGCATATCAGTGTAGTACAGTTTATAAGTTTTATTGACCTACATTGCCATTTCAGACTTCCTACCCTTTATGAATGACATCCCACTTCCCAACCTGTTATACTCTGTGTAGGTCTGGAGTGGGGTTGATCTCCATTGCCATATCCTTAGGATCTTAGCACAGCCTTTCTTTGTGTTCATCTACACCTGTCCTGCTGCCTGGGTGGGACTGTTGTTGTGTATGTGAACCTCCATGACATGCATGTGTGTGCCCTATGGGCACACATTTCAGCTAGCACATGTACTGCAGTGTTTATTTCCATCTTATCTGTTACTGCCTACTTTGTTGACACTGGTATTTGTTATGGTTTCATGCTGCCCATATAGCTGTAGACTATCTGCTGCCATCCCATTCAGCCACCCAGTTCCCATCATTGCATATTCACATCCATACCACTGATACAATTAGCAGACATACTACTGCATTCAGTGATTGATAGGAAGGGTGACTTACCTTGTGGCTGTGCCAATATTGAGGATGGTGCTGGAGGGCTGACTATGTCAGATGCACGTACACTCCCTATACATGGTAAAGCACAGGTGGTGTCCTTTTTTGGCATCCCTTTTACTGTATGTGTGAGTCAGAGAGAGTTTCCATTCCCTGGATTCCTAATGTGTCAGTGTGTGTGCTATGCATTGCCTCTTTGCCAAAGCCAAGGCATACTATGCACGCCTCCTTCTGCCTACAAGTGCAGGCTCAGGTTGTTCCTCCTCTGAGTCACTCTGTGCCTGTGCAGGCCTTGGCAATGGTGGGGGCCTGTGTGGCCCTGTCCCGTGCTGTTCCTGCTGCAGCTGCTTCTGCAGTATCATGTTGTGTAGCATGGCACATACCATGAATATTTGAGTACATGTAGCTGGAGAATACTGCAAGGCTCCACCGGATGTGTTCAAGCACCGGAACCGTGACTTGAGCATCCCAAACACATGCTTTTTTTATGACTCTTGTTTGCGCATGTGCCTCATTATGGAGCTCTTATTCAGATGTGTGTGCTCCAGTGCGAAACCAGCATCCCTCACTAGGTGGCCGTATGGAATGTCTCCACTGGCAAATCTCTGGTACAGCTGTGTCAGATGCCAGATGTGAGAATCGTGATAGCTCCCAGGGCTTCCAGCACACACATTCATTATAATGCCCTGGGCATTACACACAACGTGGCAGTTGATGGAGGGGAAGCCCTTGTAGTTTATGTAGTCCCTGCCCTGCTCATAGGGTGGTGCTTTTATGTGTATGTGCATGCAGTCTATAGCATGCACTACTTCAGGGTATTCTGCTATTTGTTGGAAGAGACACATATTGCTGGCCAATGCCTCACGGGTGTTGAGGAAATATATGTGCTCACCGGCATGTGCTGACATGGCATCCAGGAACTGGTGAATTACCCTGGATGCTGATGCCTGTGAGATCCCCATGATATCTCCAGTTGGCCTTTGGATGGTACCTGTGGCTAGTATTCGTAAGCCTACACATACCTTGGTTTCCACTGGGATGGGTACCCTCTGTTGGTTCTGTGTCTGAGTTGTGGCCAGCACAGCTTAATGATATGCTGTAGGAGGTCCCTGTCCACCCTATAGTGCTCCACTATCTCCAGCTCATGTAGCCCTTGGTAGGTTTCCATGGGTCTATACACTCTTCTCCTCCTCCTCACTGTGTGTTGGTCATCAGCATTCACATCCTTACCACCCTCAGCCTCTTGCACATGCTGGTTTGGGATAGCAAAAGCAGCCCCTAACATTTTTTTTCTTGCTTTCGTTTTGTAAAATTTCCCCATTCATATACACCAATGGTGCAGAGTTTTTGGGAAAAAACAAGGGGAAAAGGTGTTTGCATAGTTTATAGTGGTATGCTGGGCTGAGCTGGTCTGCTGCCTGTGTAATTGGCTGATTCTGATACATTTCACCTGTCAGCTACGCTAGTTCTCCTTGATTACCTTCCTACTGCTGTTTTCCCTTCCCATTACCTCCCTGTTTAAGCCTGTGTGTGGGCAGTGCAAACAGAGTGCTCACATGTGCACAGAGCTGATATTTCCTGGTTTAACTTCTTTTTTCTTCCTGTAAAACCCGGTGCGTGGCACACACACATGCTTACACTTTGTAAAGAGTGCTAGGCAGGTTTAGACACACCCCCTAGCTTAGCTGTGCGAAGCTAGGAGCAAACTCAAGCCACAGGTCTCCAATCCGCTTACAGGATGCCTGACACACACCCCCATAATGTCACCTGCCTCCTAGTCTTGCACCCAGCTATTCATACTCTTACACTGTTGGGACCTGCCTCACATGCTGGGGAAAATTGGGATTCACTATCCTTCCCCTCTTTTGCATAGGATTGCCTGCTAATGCATAGTTGCATGACTCACACTGAGCCTCCCCTCTTAGCAACCACTACTCACTGGTGAGGATGTCTTCTGCCAGCCATTGACTTGCATGGCAGAATACTGATTTTAGTTAGAATGATTATTTTAGGTTTATTTATTTATTTTCCCCCCCGATCCCATTGGCGCCCCCTGTCCTATGCTTAAACAGCCGAGACCAGTGAAAAAATAATAAAAGTTGTTTTTTTCATTTTTTGTATTGTTTGCAATGCCAATGGCCTTATACTTGGCCATTGGCATGCTTCCTCAATGATATGCAGCCTTCATTTGGAGCTGTCATAGCTCCGTTTTGGATTTTGCAGAAATGTACTCGGTTACTAACCGAGTACATTTCTGCGGACAGCACTAGTCTTGCACAGATTGTTGCAAGCTTCCTGGATTGCAAAATCACCTCATTTGCATAGGTTTCACCTGCAAATGGGGTGATTTGCATACCAGGGCTTAGTCCAAGCAGGATTAGTGCAGGAGCGCTCATGCATGCCCCTGCAGGCTGTTCCTGGATTGCATGGCAGACATTTGCCTGTGTGGCCTCTTGCACCAATCTTGCACTCTGTGCAAGCTTTTGTGAATCCAGGGGAGTGTGTACATTTTCCAAAAAAATATCATGCTGTCATTGTGCAAAATAGTGCACAGAAGCAATGTTTTGTTTATGCAATGCTAAAAAGTGTAATTGATATACACAGGACTGCAATGCCAGTACCATATTACACTATATGCGGGAACAGATATTTGGTAAAAATAAATAAATAAGTACATAAATAAATAAATAGCCCATTATGAATAACTGTGTCTTTTTTGAATGATACACAATTATTCCAACTCAAAACATCTAAAAATTTGGGAAGTTGACAGTGACACTCCCAAGGTAACAAACCAAAAAATCATGTGTGTGTGTGTGTGTGTGTGTGTGTGTGTGTGTGTGTGTGTGTGTGTGTGTGTGTGTGTGTGTGTGTGTGTGTGCTGAAAAAATCCATTTGATTGTACATTCAGTCAAAACTCCACAAAAAAACATTTTTTTGATGAGCTGTACTTTTCTGGTGTGGGGCAGAACCAGGGAGCACACTATGAAAAAATAGGGCATTTCTAACTAAAATTATGAACATGCAGGAGAGGCAGTGCAGCAGCATTGTATCTGATGACTGGAGACAGAGCTATTAGCACTGTAGTAATGCCAGTGTGCAGATATACTAGAAGTTCTGTTAGACGTTCAGTTTAATGGAACAGAACACTAGTGCTATATTGCACTATTACTTTGACTAAGAACATCATTTCGCACATCATTATAACATCTTGAGCCTTTTACTGCCACAGGGATCCAGATGGAGAGATGATAAAATCAGAAAGCAAGGTAGAGTAGTAGTGCTGGAATTGAATTCATGCTCAAGTCTTGGTGAGTAACTTCATGAGGTGGTCCATTTAACATCTCATCTGAAAGGCAGCACGCTTAGGAGTAAAGCAGACAAAATAACAAAGGGTAAAGACTTCTCATCTTTTTCTTGTGGTTGATATAAGACTGTGTATTTCATCAGAGGTCGTGCTGAAAGCACAATTGCAAGTGGTCAAAAACCTCTGTGACGATATAAGAATGTCATTTGTTCTTGATAAATGTGCAAATGCAACATTTTTAAAGCAGGACAGCTGCAGCACAAAGAAAATATCATTCTGGGGCAGGAATGTGATAGAAAGAAACTTGAGCTGAAGGGAGTGTATAAATATTTGGGAATTAATAAAGGATTTCCAATAAAGCTTGAACAAATGCAAACAAAAAAATCAGTAAGGAATATTTCAGAAGACTAAAATTAATACTGAAAACAGCCCTGACATCTTGGAACAAAGTCCAAGCTTTACATCAATTTGCTGTTCCTGTTCTAACTTATATTTTTGGGGTGAGTCACTGGTCCTAAAAGGTATTGGATCAGTTGGACAGGAAAACAAGGAAAATTGTTTCATGCTTATTAAATGATGTATAAAAATCAGCACATATCATGATTATATATTCCTTATTCTGAATGAGATATGGGCCTCCTCAAAACTGATTACATGATAGATCTGCAATATTAGGATTGTATATATATATATATATATATATATATATATATATATATATATATATATATATATATATCTATATATATATCTGCTGACCTCATCAGATCTAAACAGTGAAAGTTTTGAAAGAAGAGTACAAGTCTACGAAGACTACCTTGCTTAGTTTAGCAGAAACATATCAATGTCAAGCAGGAATGAAAACCAAACAAAAAGTAAACAAAAAGCAGGGAGCAAATGAATGTGCCAAAAAAAAAAAAGAAAGAATATAACAAGGATTAGATGAGAAGAGAAAACATGCGGAGACATCCACATGTCAATCAGGAGCTGTTGTAGGAATGCTTAAAGAGAGGTGAATTTAAAGAAAAAGATGAAAGGTTAATACTGGCAGCCCAGGATAGTGGACTACCTACATGTTGCTTTACAAAGTCCATTGAGTATATGGGACAAATGTACAAATGCAGGTTCTGTAAAACACATCTGGAAACAGTTTCACATCTTGTTGTTGAGTGAGATACACTAATGGCAGAGGGCCTATATATTGAAATGCATAATAATGTGGCAATACTGTGTTGTGCAGTGGTTAACATTGTCACCTCACAGCAAGAAGTTCTCCAGTTTGATTCTTGGCAGTAGCACATTCTGTGCGGAGTCTGCATGTCTTCCCTGTAGTTGAAAGAGTTTTAAAAACATGCAGTAGGTATGTGTGTGTGTGTGTGTGTGTGTGTGTGTGTGTGTGTGTGTGTGTGTGTGTGTGTGTGTGTGTGTGTGTGTGTGTGTGTGTGTGTGTGTGTGTGTGTGCGTGCGTGTGTGCATGTGTGCATGCCTTCTGTGAAGGCTGGATGCTGGGCTGGCAACTCAACACTGTAAAAACTCCACTGCCAATCAATCTGCAGACTGGTGATAAGCTGTGCTGACCCCTAATGGGAGAAGCCAAAAGACTGTTGCACTGGGGATTGTGCAAACATTACAATACTGAAGTGGATGAAAAGCATTGGGAAAATGAGCCAGAAAGCATTACTGACAATAATGAAGTTTATATCACATGCGATCACCCATTACCAGCAATTCAAAAAATAGATGCAAGAAAACCAGATGTAGTAGTCCATGAAAAGAAAACAAAAGTAGCATTGATCATTGAAATTGCTACACCCAGTGATTACAGTGCTTGGCATACAGAGACACACAAAGTCATAAAATACCAGGATTTGCAGGCAGAAATCAGCGCAATGTGGAAGAAAGATATCAGGACAGATTCAATAGTAGTTCTCATGAAAAAGAATGTAAAGCCTTATTTAGATATACTACTGATACAAGTACCTCCATAAGAATTGCAGAAGGAGTCAATTCTGGCCACATTGTGGGTGCTGCAAAGAGTACTTATGGCTAACATCAAAAACTGAAACACTGCTAATTTCATGAACTTTAATCATACTTTGACTTAGGAATGGGGTCCTTTCCTGTCATGGTATTAGAAATCCAAAATACCAAACCGAGAGACCCCAAAATTTTCTATCGAGGTATTTGGAAATGAGGCATGCTCCGTCCATTCTTTAAACATTGAAATGTGGAACTTAAAAAAATATGAAAGCACAAAAAATATTTTTTCCAATGGGGAATACTCCATGCACCTCCAATGTGGGAGACTGGTCCCTCCACTTCCCTTAACTTACATCTACCAACTCCATGGTTCACAGTAGTAAGGGATACTGAAAAGAGAGAACCACTGGGTAGCGTAATTCAAGTGTGTGGGTTTGATAAACTGCAAACAAACAAAAGCTGCTCACATGCGATGCATCACTGGAGTGTGGATATGTCGTTGTCGTTCATGCAGCCATCTTCTCACTCACTCTAGCCCCAATGCAGTACTGCACAGTAAGGAAACCTATTCCCAGTACAATCCATTGCTTACTTTGAAACTAAATAATTGTTGTTTTCCTCTATTTTCTTTATTGCAATTGAACAAATATTGTGTAACTGTTTTCTTTAGCCATTGTTAAATGTGAAATGTATATACATTTACTACATTAAATATTAATGTACATATAACTAACAGTTTAAGCTTTCCCCACTGTACACATTTTTGGAAATCTACTTATTTTATTGTTAAGGCTTGTTAAACTGAGTGTATCTCTATTGTGAATTACTATATAAATATTCAACTTTAAGACATATAATACTGAAGGAGCTTTTCTCTCCACGTCCTCAATGAAAATTTTATTTTAATAATCCACTTGGACTTTCCCAGTAATAAATGGAAATAAATAAATAAACACAATTATACAAGTAAAAACATAATGGGCAGGATTCAAAAAACCCTACATGGCTTACTAAAACCATGTGCACAGTGGCACACTGATTTGTATTCAAGAAGCAGCTCTACAAGATGTGTAAAGATGTGCAAACATGGCAAACATCATGGCATGCTAATTACAGCAGAAGCATCTGAATCGTATGCTAATCAACCAGTCCAAGATGGCAGAGCTATTCAACAAGCTATAAAGCAACCAGGTACACTTAGTGTAGCTTTTTGCTTGGTATTTCAAAACCTATTAGAATGCTGCCATGGAAATACACTAGAAACAATGTCAGGGGCTGCTGCTGCTGTTCTGCATGTGTGTGTGTGTGTGTGTGTGTGTGTGTGTGTGTGTGTGTGTGTGTGTGTGTGTGTGTGTGTGTGTGTGTGTGTGTGTGTGTGTGTGTGTTTATGTGTGTGTATGTGCATCAGGCTCAAGTCTATGCTGTTGCTACTGCTGCTAATAGACCTCAAGCAAGAAGGAGAAGGGTGTTTAGACCTCGTTTAACTTTTCATGGTCTGCATTAAGTAGAAATAGTAGAGTACTACAGGGTGGATACTGACACACTCCAGGAACTTTGCAACCTCTGTCATTGTCAACTGACAGCAAGGGCAAGCTGAGGGGAACCAATATCTGTGGAGACCAAGGTATGTGTAGCACTTAGAATTTTTTTCCAGAGACCAGCAGTGGGCATTTTGGGGTGTCACAAGCATCAGCATCCAGGATCCTACATTAATTCCTGAATGCTATGCTACAGCATGCTAGTGACTACATATATTTCCAGTACCCCCAAGGACAGAGCTACAACTATACAGGATTTCTGTCCCATAGCCCACTTCCCTGAAGTCTTGGATGCTATAGACTGCACGCACATTGAGATCAGAGCACCACCCGAGAAACTGGGAATGGTCTACATTAAGAGAAATGGGTTCCACTCCATTAACTGCCTGGTCATGTGTAATGTTAAGGGAATCATCCTGAATGTGTGTGCTGGCAACACTAGCAATTGCCTTGACTCCCATATTTGCCATAACTCACAGCTCTACCAGAGGTTTTCCAGGGGTAAAAGCCCACAATGCCATTTTCTGGGGGATGCAGGTTATGCACTCGAACCATGGCTGATAAGGCCTCTTGGAGGAATGCTATAATGAGGCACATGGTCAAACAAGAAATATCACAGAGCATGTGTTCGGGCTGATGAAGTCATGGTTTTGGTGCTTAGATACATCAGAGGGGGAGTCCTGCAGTATGATCCCAATACTTGTGCCAAAATGATCACAGTCTGTGCTATCCTACTCAATATCACCCTGAGAAAACAGCTGCAACAGGAACACCAAGTGGAAGGAACAAATATTTCATCACCACTGGCAACGTCACCACATCTACACACAGGTGAGGAGTCAGAGGAGGATCAATACACCCTTACCCTGGCCTAGTAGCAACAGATAGCACACATGCCGACCACCTAAGGGGTACTACTTTCATCCTATGCACATACATAGAGTAGAATTAATGCCAGGGAATGCTTACAATCTTTACTTATTCATGTAATGGCTGCATACTGCTAGCATCAGAAAGAGTCAGTCCCAAATTACAACAGTTGTAAATGCAGGACTATCAAGGTAAGTGTGGAACCTGGAACAGGAAAATAAATGGGTAGGAACATGAACAGATGACAGATACTTGCATACCATACTGCTACTTGAAAATGTACCTAAGTAGACTGTGTGAGTTGTCCAGCAATGACATCAATATGTGACAGGACTGACCTACACAGATAGACTTTATGCCATTTGTAAGCTAACATGCCTGATGCATCTAAAATACACAGAATAGAAAAAGCAATCCAAAGTCTAATTATCCCTACATTATCATGGAGCAAAAAGCCTCACTGACATATCAACAATTTCAAGGTAGTAATCACAACACTAAAAGGCTGTAAGAAATCAGTGAAAGTTTAAAAATAACATCAGCAATACATATACTAAGCACTCAGTTAGCTATGCAACCTGTGCAGCAGACGAAATACAGATGTAACTCTGAATCCAAAAGATAGACTCAAAGTGATGGCACAGTTATCATCATTTGCACAGGGTGGGATTTGGTGGGGGGGGGGGCAGGAGGTCAAGGTTGACACAAAATGAATGAGTGTGCATCAGTAAGAAAGACAGGCAGGCAGAAATGTAGCTAATTATCAAATGGCCACTGAGGCAGAATAACCTGCAAGCCTCATGAATGCCTCATGTACCAGTTATGTGTGGCTGTCCATATGGGCACATGTTGTGAAATGTCTGTGTGAGTGTCTGCATGAACACAACAAAGCTGTGTGCTAGCTCTACATCCTGGTGTCAGACAGTTGTGAGCTGTGCATGGTTGAAGTATCAGTTCATTGTCATCACCACTAAGGTGAGAACTGGCTCTGCTAGGAGTTGCACTGGCATGTCCATGCCCATGGTCAGATGTGCTGGTGCTACCTGAACATGAGCAATGTCTGCTGGACAAGTTCTCCTCATGACTATGCCCAGGTCCACAACCCTGTGGCCTACTAGATCTGAGTGTGGACACCTCGACCACTGATGGATCAAAGGAAGTAGTCCCACTACTGGAGCAGGATCTGACATGGCCAAGTTGGCTAATAGCAGATGATATTGCAGACCTATGGCCACATGGATGCTTTCCCCCTCCCAGAAGACCTTAAATTACAAACACTGCCTGTTTCATTATGTCATTCATCTGATCCATTGAATTAGCCACATGGTGGCGGCAGTCACACAGTTCAGCTTGGGCCACATCTAGAACCTTAAGCATGTCTTCAGTAAGCCCTAATGGAATGTGTCTGTGCCTTCATGGCTTCCCTGAAAATACATAGATTGTTATGTGATGACACACCAGGATCAGGAAGAGGGTGGAAACAGGCCTCCTCTGAGCACCCCCACCAACCAACCCTCCTGTGTGGCACTTCACCCACACTTTGGCTACAGCTAGTCAACCAGCACTGAAACTGCAATAACCAGATTACCCTGATCAACTGTGTCACCATCAACCTGTCCATTATTTGAGGGTCCAGGGGAATGGATATGCGGAGACATACTGAATGTGTCTGAAGAAAATCCAGGGGATGTGTGATCCACAGCCTCGGTGCCAGATTCAACCTCTGCACCCCCAGACTGTAGCTCTGTTTGGCCACCATCATCATCAGAACCTACTGATACTCTGTCATCAGGTGGTAGGAGTCCCACACTTCCACTGTCAGGATCACCTGTGATAATAAGCTACAAACATGGGAAAAAATTATTATTTCACTAAATATTAATCCAACATAGATGAACAAAAAGTAACACTGGCCACACAATTTCAAATGATACAGCAATACAGACACCCATTACACCCTCCTCATACATACAGGTAATTATATATCTAAATGTTTATCAATAAGCAAAGAAACATTCACTTACCATGTGCAGATGTCTCCACATTTTGCACGGAGCATGGTCCTGGAAGAAATGAAGCAAGGAAAAGATGATAATTAAGCAACACAATGCCAATAACATGGGGACAGGGGCTACACAATTGCCTAAACCTTCTGTAAGAAACAGCTGCACCTGAAACTTGGCTGAGACATCCACCCACACCCATGTCTGCTAAACAGTTCTCTTGTATGACTGTATAGCTTCCCAATAGGTAGAGACAGAAAAAAAATGTATCACACGAAGTAGTAGTCAAATTATATATTTTATTTTACAAGCAAATATAAAACTGGCCATATGTAAGTTTACTGAGAAACTGCTCCTGGGGCACAGTTGCCCTCCCAGCTACATTAGCACCAACATCAAGCACATGGTGTACAGGCTGACTTGAGCTGCTGGGTTCTCTGACAGTTGACAGGACCTCCTCATTTGGTGTTGATGGTGGCTCAGTAGCAGGACCACCCACTATAACCAGCTGTTCTCAGGGCTGATGAAATCACATCACAACATCACAACAGGTTAAGTGGCAATATGCTGCTATAAGCACGCTGGAAAGTACTGGGTATAAAAAATACATTGTCTGCCTAGCTTTCATTGTGGCATCATGTGTAAGTTTATGGCCAGACCACAAAAGAGCCAGGGTTCTAATCTGGCACACTCTACCCGTTTTTATTAAGGGTATCCCACTGTAATTTGTCACCAAAAATTAGACTATAAAGATAATTCTATATACTAATATCTATGTATAGCAGGTTGATTGAGCTTATGCATGGTATCTTATCTATATGTGCTACTGGTGTAGTATGATAATGACTGATTATGTAATTATAAATGTATTTTCAGACCTGTGATGGACTTCATAGTTTATGGACAGTCATCAACACACCCCCATAACACAAGTATAACTGTAAAACAGAATGCATTGTGTGGTCTGAAACAGAACTCAAAAAATCTACTCTGAAAGTAATACAAGTATAGTCATTTCCAGTATATTGTCACACATTACTCCTGTATCACACCTGAGAATGCATAAGCCAGGACCTTGTCAGGTCACAAACATACAGGTTTAATTGTAGTATAGCACCACTCACTTTTTAATTGTATATTTGTAACGAGCACAGCTGGCCAACATTTCTTCTGTGGCAATACAGAAACATCACCTATGTGAAAATATATATGCCCACTTTTTTACATAGGTTTGAATCCCACATTGTGCAAATTACTTTTAACAGTGTATAAGGACCCACAAAATATGTGTCAAGTCATCCCATTGATCTCTCCAAAGTTCTGACAAAAAAGCCAAGTCATTTAACATATCAGTGCTGAATAATGTACAGTGTTGTTGTGTATATCAGCACATATGCCATAAATAAATGCCAAATGTCACATTATCTTTCCCGTTTCATAAGCTCCCTTCCTCTTTGTTTGGCAATGTTTCTCTCTGAGTAACATCATGCAAACTTGGTAGGCATAGTTGTGCAGGTTTGCCCATTGGCCATAAAACTTAATATCATAATTGGCTGGAAAACACTTTTACTGTTGTTGGAGGACCTGTGCAGACATGGCAGAAGATGGGAAGGATGGTGTCAAATTCAGGGTATTAAGGTGGAGTATGGAGCAGTCCAAAACATTCCCTCCTCAAAATATAGTTGTAGGCTGCTGCAGAAGGACTAAACCAGTTCTCAGTATAAAGTTGAGGCTTGGAACAGGCGTCTGACCAAAGCTGTCTCCAGTGCAACTGGCATATCACACACCAGGGAGCAGTACAGGCACCGTTATAATAACCTGAAATAGCACAAGACGGCACAACTCAACCAGTGGCTGAGTGAGTTTAGAACTCCTGATATCCCACAGTTTTATAAGTAAACAGATAAAGCAACTTTAAATTATATAAAAAGATGTAGATAGCTGAGACTGCTATGCATAATGCTGTTGTGTCTCTTTTTATCTCCTTCTTTATTTTACAGCTGCTCAGTAAATTTCAGCGAACAGTGAGGCACATGCTGAGAGATCAAAAAGACTCAGAGAGGCAAGGGGTATGTATATAGCTCAAATTAACATAATTGTAGTAAAATTATTGCTCTTCTATACATTACTAGCAACTTAAACATACAGATCTTAACTGTAAAAGCAAGCATGCATGCTTTCTTCATTAGCTGTAGCTAACTGTATTTGGCAAGTCTATTAATTAAGTGCATTCAGATTTGGTGGGTTCAATTCCCACAAGTAAATCCAAAGGCACAGGACCACTACGAGCTGGATACAATTTAATTTAGCGCTTTCGTCAGTTTTGAACGATGACTTCTTCAGAATAATTTACAATGAAACAGATCTAACATATATAACCCCAACCTAACCATAATTAATTAATTAATTAAATATACTACAATTAACATTTCAAGTGCCAACACTCATATCCAAAATAAAACATATTATGCAACATATCATGCAACACAGCATGGTTAGGTTGGGTTTATATATGTTAGATCTGTTTCATTGCAAATTATTCTGAAGAAGTCATAGTTCACAACTGATGAAAGCGCTAAACTAAATTGAATCCCACAAGTATAAAATACATTTAAATTACAAACATATCATTTTTTTAATTTTAATTCCAGCAATGTTGGCTTTAATGCCAGTGTTGTTAACTTCATCTGTAGTATCTTTAAAAGCAAATATGCAATATGTACATATTGCAAGGATGATTTGTAACGACTCACAATCCTCTTTCGGACTGGAAAAGCTGTATGGCTAATATAATAATCAAAAGCATATTTATTGTAATAAAGCATTTGAAAGTGATATATAATGGCTCTAATCATCTGTTTTCTTTTTTTGTCTTACCCCACCCATTATCTATGTTTTTTTTTTTTAATAAATGGAAACACTTTGTTCTGATGTCATACTTTTCAGCCAACAAATGAAATGATTTTCAATACAGGGAGATGGGCCAACAGTTGAACTCAGCCTGCCAAGCCTCCACCAGCTGCCCCATCATCACCACGATCCTTTGGGAAGCAACCTGGCATTACTGCTTCTGCAGCCCCTGCACTACCTGTCCCATCCACATTAGGTAGCATTGGCCTGACCACTGGTGTATTGGTACCATCCAGGAGTACTGGTGGAAGCGATGATTATATCACCTGCCAGGAGCTACCAGGGATGGTGCATAAGGTGATAGAAACTGGCACCGGTGCCTACCTCAAAGTTGCTCCTTAGAATACAAAAAAGACTCCCACATCAAGCAATCTCACAGGGAACCAAGGAAGGGAACAGTGATGACAGTTCTGAGGGTGAGAGCTAGATTCTCACTGTTCCCATGCTTGATGGGCATGTGCCTCCAATGTCCCCTACCTATCCCAAATCATGGTGTCTCTCAATGTTTTGTGTTCATCACCATCCCAGTGTCTGACTTGTTTGCCCTGTTTGTCTGCACCTGCTTCTTCACCTACCCCACCTACCTCATCCTAACATTTTTATTTCCCTTCTACAACATTCCTCTCTTTTTAAAATGCTAAAAAAGGCACCAGACCCACAAAAAAATAAAACAAAAAAAATGTCCCATACATAGCTGTCCACTTCACATAAGTGTCTTCTCAATGCACATGATTTGGTCCAATTGGCTATGCAACATGATTGCATTGTTGTCACCCATCTGTGTTGTGGTGACTGTCCAAATTCATCCAGTTTTCTATATATGTTCACGTTACACTGTTAAAGAAGTGGATAGCTATGGTACTTTCCTAATTTCCTCATGCACATTCCTATATTGCTTGCCCTTTTTTTCCCCCCTGCTCGCTCCCCATTTCACCACTTTCCTATCTACCCTATATTCATACCCTTAATCTGGTAATAAAATAGAATTGCTCACCACACACATAGCCAGACATGGTCCATAATAACGCCTTCACTTTTGTTCTCTGCATTTGCACAGAGTTTGGTATTGTGCACCAATGCTTAGCAGTGGTGAATGGCTTTTCATGTTCTATGGCAAAACCTGGTGAGTTTTTGCCATCATCTGCACTAGTTCAGTTACCTCCATGAAATGCTGCTTAAACTCACACTAAAGCAGAGTAAAGGATGTACTTTGAAACATTTATGCTGACAGTTATTTAGACTCCTGAATGCAAGAAAATGCAACTTACCATGTGGAGTGTTGACATAAATCACTTGATTGAAGATTTGTTTTGAAAACAGCTTCACGGGTTCAAGTCCAGCTGCATCTCTCATCATTTTTTACTGTGATGTTATATGTGTATGATATATTTAATCTCACACATATTAAGATTTGCCACAGTTATGAGTCTTCATGGAGATATATTGATTACTGTCCAAAAATAGCATCTGAAGTGACATCCATCCCCACTACTATTGCATATTTATCTAAACTTGTTCTGTTTGGCATAAGCCTAGTGTCCCTCTCCCAAACATTCTTTACCCTTATGTTAGTCACTTCATGTTCCACAGCATGTAAGGTTAATAATAATAACACAGTAAAAAAATTACCATTAATGTTCCATATACAAATCACTGTTAGGTACACATTCATCTTTCCTTGTATTCATCCCTTCACTCTAATCCCTGTTTACGTATGTGTATCTATTAGGTTGATGGATGGTGTCTGCAGACTTCCTTAACCGTGCTGATAGATAACACAAACATGTTACCTTAATTGAATAATTTATCAGTGCTTCTATACTGTGCAATCTTTTAAAATCATCTGTAGGATTCTCTTTCTGACATGTTCAGATGATGATGGATGAAATCTTCATCTAATGTGATGTGGAAACTGTCTTTACTGTGATAAAGTATACTGCACACACTTTTCAGGATATCTGTCCCTACACAAATAGTTAGCATATCTGCTGAGTCATAATAATCATTTAAAAAGATGTACCACCCCTTGTCATTTCTAGATCGCTGTACACACAATTACATTTTGAGGCCTGGAAAACAGATAGTAGTTCTACAGCTGTATTGTGATATGCATTACTGATAAAATTTGTGGAAGACACATACTTTACTGTAATCACTGATAGTCAGCTTTGCAGTCCTGATCACATTTACTTAGCTAATGCCATCCTGACACCATTTGTAAGAAGAAAAAAAAAATAAAAAAGACAAAATTATCTGGATTTGTGCCCAGTCTCCTCATTGTTCTGATCAGGATCTTTCTGCTTTTACACCTGTTGCTATAGGGAAAGCTAGGTAGCAGGTATGTTTTCCACACTCAGTACTATTCAGATTTCTGATGGCCACGTATTGTTGCTTAGGCTGTTTGTGTGGGGTGAGGCAAACCAATTCACATATTACTATTTTTTCCTTTAAACAGAGAACCGTGTTTGCTTGTCACTTAACTCCGCACAAACGGGGAAGGCAATAGGAGCAGCTATTTATGTAAAAAAGCTTTTGACACAACATTTCCAATATATACTAGAGTAGGAACAGCATAGTATCTGTCAGCTATTTCTCCCATAACATATCTTCCAAACTACTTCACAAGCTTGAGATAAATTCATGAAATGGGAATCGTATGCGCTAAAACTATGCCATCATCCATACAAATGAGTTACTCACCAATGTGCTATGTAAAGGTGTGTTTAGCATATTCTGCTATGGTTATTGGACGTTTATCTTCCATCATATAGCATGACATTCATAAACACAATAGAAGGGCAGGGAGTTGTGCATCACTGAAAACATGCTTAGAGTCATGTGTGTCCTGCAGCAATGCACTTGCAAATGGCATATCAGTAATTGTTCCACTGTCAAGGATACTACAGAAATAAAGAGTGCAACTGCATTGTTACATTTGGTATGGGTTTATACTGACACTGGACACTGGTCATCCGTGATCATATCATATTGATATTGTCAGGGTCTCTAAATGTATTTTTGCACATTGCAATCACAAAATCAGATCTGAAGTTTGCACACAAATCTCTTAACAGCATATGTTACCTGCAACATTATGCTGTCATCCTCTATAAAGACCACTATGACAATGACAATATCAGACTTCTGTGATGGCACAAATGTTAGGTACTGTGTTCTCCAGCTGGAGTAACTAATTAGTGCATAAGAGTCAACTTGTGTGGGCCTGTATGTGTGACTCTGTGTGTATGTAGCCAGAAGAGCATGAGTCTCTGTCCTAATGTCCTCACTCAATTGTCATTCAGTACAAAATTTTACAGTGGTGCATGACTACAGAGCAGTTTCATACAACCCTCCCAATATCCTCTTCTCACTATACACTGATGATGTCATCCTCTATAAAGTGCACTCGCACACTGTTAAAGTCAAACTTGTGCAGTGCACTAGCATTAAGTACTGTGTTCTCTATTGTTTGGAAGTAGGTAGGAGTTCTAATCTCACAGTACTCTCAGTCAAGAAATGATTTTAGAGCAGCATGTAAGTACACAGTTATGTAAGACGCTCCTACCAACATCTTCTTCTCACCATACACTGATGATGTCATCCTCTATAAAGTGCAGTTTCACAGTGTTAAAGTCAAATTTCTGCCATGGCACTAGCATAGCATTAAGTATTGTGTTCTCTATCTTGTGGAAGTAGGTGACAGGTCTAATCTCACAGCACTCAATGTGTGTGTATGTATTCAGCCAGGAGATGCTATTAGAGAAGCATGTCAGTACATAGCTATGTAAGACATTCCTACCAACATCATCTTCTTACCATACACTGATGATGTCATCCTCTATAAAAGTACACTCTGACATTACTAAAATCAGAAATGTACTGTGGCACTAGCATTAACTACTGTGTTCTTCAGCTTGTTTAAGTAGATAAACAGGAGTTTTAATCCCACAGCAGTCAAAGTGAATGTGTCTATGTTCATTCAACTATCAGTCTGGTGAAAATTGTAGTAGGGCATGTGAGTCAGTCACTCCTCCAAACATCTTCTCAACATACAGTGATGATGTGATCCCCTCTAAAGTGCATTCTGACAGTATTACACTCAAATATCTGTGTTGGTACCAGCATTAACTACTGTGTTGTATATCATGTGTATCCAGATAGGTGGGGCTTCTAACTACACAGCAGATAACATGTGTACATGTTCAATCAAATAGTGTGGAGACAATTTTACATGGAGGTGTGTCTCCACATCACTGTCATGCACTCCTCCCAACATCTTCTTCTCAGCATACAGTGATGCTGTCATTCTCTACAAAGTTAAAGCCAGACATCTGTGGTAGTGCTAGTCTTAAATTGCTTGGAATCTAGCTTGTATACCTACATAGATTTAATGTTCAAATCTGATCTCAGTCAACTGTTGTATGTGTGGTTAGTGTTATATCACAGTCATTATAGGATCTTTTGAATCTGTTTTCATTTGAATCCCACTCAGGAGAACCGTTAACATAGCCCCATGAATCCAACATCCCCTTTTCCCCTCCGGCCACAAAAATTATTTCTGTAGAACAGGTTATCATCATCTCAATGATGTATATACACATCATGGTGCAGAGCCCTTCCATAACCATCTGCAAGCCATCTCCAGACTACTAGATGTGTGATTGCTAACTCTGTCATGGGGTGGTGCACATGTCATATATGGACAGAGGCAGTATGTCATTCAATCAAACACATACAAATTCTGGTAATATGTAGCAGAATAACCTGTCTAATGTGAAATGGTGAATATATGTCCATTATATGTGTTATTGTATGTATGTATATGTCTTCTCAATTTGAGCCTGATGCATGCAGTTTTGTTTAGACTGCACTTGTGTAGGCTAAACGATGATAAGGTTTACTTTGACTTGACATACATACATATGCATGTACCCATACTGGCTTACATCATATAGATATATTAATTGTGGCTTAAATGGTATAATAATGGCTAGGATTTTATGTGATTTTGTCCACTAGCCCAGTAATGTCCTATAACCCTATGAACATTGCACATGTCAGTGTTGCTGTCATCCACATGTGCTGTTTTGAGGTATGGATGTATGATAGCAGTACAACCGTATATTCCAATCTGAGATTTGACATAATTTATTGATGGCCACTGCTGCCATTTGATTAAATGTTCGTTCTATAACAGCGCTAGTAATACACAGACTGTTGACATGGGATGATGCTATGTATATTGTTGCCTTAGTAAGACATGTTCTTGTTCTTGTTGTGGAGCATATCAACATTCTACGCAGTTTTCATTCAATCATCATAGTGGCAACTGCATTATGGCACAGGTGTGCATGTGTACACCTACTATCATGAAATGCTATGTGATATGCAGCAATATTACATCATACTTGTTACATGGCCACATGCATCCATCCAAAGGCAACCTTGTTTCGTCTACATGTAATTCTGTTATATACACAAACATACAAGAGGTTCAGGTTCACTTTCAACCATGGGGAATTCATAGTATGCACAACTGTGTTGCTATTCACAAGGATTATTCAGGTATTCCCCAGTTCCCCAGCACTACTGTATGACTGTCAACATTTCTGTCATTAACTGTTGTGCATGAACCACATCTTCCTCATTTGTAATGTCTCCATATATAGTATCAAAGCCAACACACACAGCTTTCCAAAGATAAACTTATAGGCATATGATGTGTAACTGATATATTGATGTGAAATAAGTAGAGTTCTAAGACTGTGCTAACAGTTCCACTGTGTGGCATGTGATGCATACCCAAGGTTGTGTTTGGAAGTGTTGTCACAAATCATATTTTAACTGAGTACAAAATCTTAAGGGGAATAGACAGCTATAGACAGAGATGGTTGAGGATGGCACCACATATACTCAATCGGAGGTAATAGACAACCTGCTAGCTGACAGATTTGGATCAAACTTCAACTCCCCCCCCCCGTTTCCACTGGTCGTCACCCAAAGGTATACATGCAAACATTAATCAGCTTATTTTCTCAAAAGAGCAGCTCATCTGTTGTGTGTTCCCTAGGGCTAAAAACATGGCATCAGTGGCTCTGACAACTTCCCAGGTTGCCTTTTCAATAACTTAAAACCTAACCTACAAGACACAGGTGGATCCCTACTAAATCACAGCCTCCAGATAGGCTATGTTTTGATAGAATGGTGGACAGCAACAGTCATCTGTCTGAACAAGGAAGGACCATCACCTGACACAGGGAATTAAAGACACATAAGCCTGACTAGCCTCATCTGTAAGGCAATGGAAAGAATCTTTATGCATCTTATCACCAAAATCATAAGTGTTCTCCCTGCTGTGTATCCAACCCATGTTTGATTCGTTAAGGCTAGACCATGTCTGTTAAATCTGATTGACTTCTTTGAAAAGGTCATCAAGACCATGGATAAGGGAAAGACTTTGCATCCCATCTATCTTGACCTGGCCAAGCCATTTGAAACTATTCCACACTCAGGTATTACAAGAAAATGTCTCAACTGGGCATAAACCCCTATTTCACCAAGTGGGTAGTCATATGGCTCACTGATACAACACCTACTGTTAAGTGCGTGAATTCACATCTAGCAAGAGCCCAGTGACCAGGGCAGTACCACAGAGTTCAGTACTAGGTCATTTCCTGTTTGGTATTCAATTCCCAGAAGTCAAGGCAAACTTAGACAGTCTTTGTCTGACCAGCTTTGTGGATGACTGCAAATTGTGTACAGTCGTTGAATCCACTAATACTACCGATATACTGCAGAAAGTATTAATGCATCAAATTATTTTTGCCAGAGCTATGGAGACACTCTAAATGGTCAATAAGCATAATTTTTCCCTTTTGGAAAGCAAAACCCAAGCTAATTATAATATACACACCCTATGAATAGACCCAGTGTTACGTGATCTGGGTTCTCGGGTAGGTAGCAATGGAAAGTTCAACCACAATGTGTCTACAGTGATGAAAAATCCCTTCTGTGTGGCACAACTCGTAAGTATGGCCATGGCGCCCCGATCCAAGGGCATTATAATTCCATTGTACTAGGCTGTCATCACACCAGTAATTGAATACAATGCACTATTTTGCATGTACCTCACCACACATCTGCAACAGCTGGAACAGCCCCAGTGTTTTCACACAAGGAAGGTACAGGGTGTAAAATACAAGCCGTACACAGAAAGATTGAAAGCCCTATCACTCTATTCTGTCCTCTACAGACTATTAAGGGATGATATGTGTCTGTCCTACATGGTAGTCTCCAGTACAGCCCAGATAGAAATGTTACACATTGGTAAAGCAAACTGCATGAGGTTCACTCATTTCAAGGATGTTAACGGCTTGCACCTGTCACCCCTGGGATTCCGGATATTGGCTAAGGCTCTTGCCACCCCCATAGTGCCTTTTTTAGGCAAGGCTCAAATTCTAAACCTACCATCCTAGAAAACAAAAATGGGAAGAAACTGAGGGTAATGCTGCTCAATGCCAGAAGTCTAAATCTCAAAATGCTCAGGCCCTTCTCAGTATGGAGAACATTGATGTCTGTGCTGTAACTGAAACCTGGTTCAAGGCTCCTGAGTGCACCCCGGCACTATTAGGTTTTACCTCATATCATGCATTCCGGCCCCAAAATCCGGACCACACCACAAAAGGAGGGGGGTGTATCCATATTCATAAAGGATACCCACACCTCCAGGTTGGTGGCAAGCTTAGGAAACCATCCAGGTGCAACTAACCATAGGCAAAACTGCTCTACAAATTGTAGCATGCTGCAGGCCACCCTCTCAAACTCAGGAACCCCACACAGCCTTCCTGAAGACACTGGAGGGTATAAATGTATCTCCAAACACCATCATATTGGGTGACTTCAACTACCCGAATATAGACTGGGAACATTACTCAAGCCCTAACTTTCTAGCCCAACGGTTCCTGGAGTTCATAAATTCAAATGCCATGGAACAGCTAGTCACTGTTCCCATGAGAGGAGAAAATATACTAGATCTCATTATCACAAACATGGGGACAAAATGCTCCACGAAGTATATCCCTCATTGGTGAGATCTGATCATAAACTAATCTCACTGGAAATCCACATCCCGCCCCACCCCAAAAAAGACCACAGTGAAGAACTTCTCAAAAGCAAACTTCACACTACTCAAGACTGGTGTGGTATCCTTCAAGGCCCCTGAGCCAGTGGAAACCACAACACAAGCTGTGGAAGCCCTTACAAATGCCTTCTATGAACACCTCCAGGACTGCCATGATCAGGCAATCCCAAATAAAACCAAGACTCTTTCCACAAAGGGCAAACGTCCAGTCTGGTGGACCCCAGCCATTAACAAACTTTACAATAAGAGGAGAAAGCTATTACATGATAGAACAAAATCCATAAAAGGGAAGTCACCCCTGATCATTATTAGTAAAAAAATACGAGCACTCATAAAATCAACTAAGGCCAATTTTGAGAGAAAAATTGCCATGGATTCAAAGGACAATCATAAGGCCTTTTTCAGCTGTGTTAGGAACCTGGGTGGAAACTCCCAGATATGCTCAGAATTAGTCCAAAATGATACAAAAATCACTGAACCCACAGACATTGCCAACATACTGGCAGACAGGTTCAGTGCAAACTTCACCCCCCTCTCCCCCCCTAAAGGAGAGATAACTATACCAGCGGAGTGTAGTCTCCCAGACATCTCAAATGCGCAGGTGAAAGCTGCTCTCTCTAAAGCTAAAAACACAGCATCAATGGGACCAGATGGTGTCCCCAGCTGTGTGCTACACAAGCTAAATGAGGAATTAAACCCGCACATAAGGCAGCTGTTTAATCTCAGCCTTACCACAGGATAAGCCAAGGAGTGGGAGTACGCAACTGTGATCCCACTCCACAAAGGTGGTGCCTCGGACCCTGGTAATTACGCCCCATAAGCTTAACAAGTCTAGTCTGCAAAGCTATGGAGAGGATCATAATGGAACTCATAAACAAAGATATAGGGGACTTGCAGACATTGAACCCGACCCAGTTTGGCTTTGTCAAGGGCAGATCATGCCTTTTGAACGACTTCTTCGAAACAGTCACCAAGGCCATTGATGAGGGAAAGGCAGTCCATACAGCCTATCTTGACCTTGCAAAGGCTTTCGACACAATACCCCACTCGGGTATTGTAGAAAAACTTACCAGCTTAAATGTAAACCCATATGTCACAAGATGGGTTGCAAACTGGCTTAAGGACAGAACCCACAGGGTTAGAGTTGCTGGCGCTATGTCAGACTCCAAGCGGTCACAAGTGGTGTCCCACAGGTCGGTCCTTGGCCCCTATTGTTCAGCATCTACTTCTCAGAAGTACAGGCCAACATGGGAGGACTTTGGCTGACAAAGTTTGCAGGCGACTGCAAACTGGCCATAGTGGAAAGTGTATTGGACATGGATATCCTTCAGAAGGGACTCACGGAAACAAATAGCTGGTGCCAGAGCCATGGCCTAAAGTTAAGCGCCAAAATGTATAGTCATACCCGGGAAAAACAAGGTAACCCCAAGCTACCATATAGGTGGCAATCCACTAAGCACAGAAGAGGTTATCAGGGACCTGGGGACCCAGGTTGACAGTGGCCTTTCTTTTGACACTCACATTGCTAAAGTGGTTAGAAAGACCTTCTACATTGCCCACCTGATCATGAAGGGATTCACATCCAGATCTAGTGAGGTCATTGTTCCCCTGTACTCTTCACTTATTAGACCAATGATCGAGTACAATGCCCCATTCGGGATGTATCTCACCCGACATCTGCAGCAATTGGAGAGACCCCAAAAGTTCCTCACCAAAAGGATAAAGGGACTCCAAAATCTGTCATATGCTGCCAGATTGAAGAAACTCCAGCTCTATTCAGTCGCATATCGTCTGCTCAGAGGTGACATGTGCCTGACATACAAGGCCATGTCCAACCCGGAATTAATGGACATGCTCCACCTCAAAAATCCAAATCCACCAAAACCACTACTTAAACCTTGGATATAAATAGGATGTGCTTGAGGGATAGATTTATCACTCAGAGACTCCCTATGATGTGGAATAAAATCCCGGTCCATGTGAGGCAGAGCACCTCGTTGGCTCTGTTCAAGAGAAATCTTGACCTGTGGATGGGAGATCGTGAGGTTTACCCTGAATCATCTCTGTGTCACTGCTGGACAGAGGCACAACAAACTAATGGGCACAGTATTTTTTCATATAAGGGGTGGCATAAGCCACAAAACTTTGGGCTAGGCTTATAAATGCCTTAGGGCAGATAGCCTAGTATAAACCTATGAACCCATGAACCTATGAACCTAGCCGCTGACATAATAAATTATGTTGAAGAGATAGATACATCTCTCAGTCACTACCCCTACTTTTGAACATGCTTCCCATGCATGTAATACAAAGGCCTTTCCTGACGCTGTTCAAGTGCGACCTAACATCAATGGATGGTGAATTATACTTTTACTCCTGGTGTTGTTCCCATTTCCCTAATGGATAAAGGCAGTTGGTCTTAGATAACATAGCATAGGCTCATACCTGTGTGAATATCATTCACCTAGCTATTGAAAATTGTGAAACTCATGTTAAATATGGCCAGGCTATTATGGGATCATGGAACAGCAGCCTAGTATTCCGCTAAAACCTATGAAGTCCAGTTGTAACCTAGGTGCAGCTGTAGTGTGACTGTGCAGAATCAAGGGCATTCCAGCATATCACATCAGTATTATCACTTAAAAGTTTGCATGAACACATATGTATGCATGTCAGGATTTCGTGGCAATATAACACTTTCATTGGGAATGTCAGGGGGACAGTAAGAGTGTGGCACATGTCTTGAGGTTTGACATGTGCTTATTGAGTGTACTCCATGAATTGTTTGTTATGTGAACAATTTCACAGTGACAGATTCCCCAAGCATTGACACTTGACTTTACCCTGCTGTACTGTCTATGCATAGTTGATGCATTGCCATTAGTCTCACGTACTGTTGTACCATTCATGATAATGTATCACTTCTTAATTCATACATCAATTGCAGATGCTTCAGACAATATCCATTGACATTACATGTGGCATATGCATGCAATACACAGTTGTGGGTAGGGAATCCACTCATAATAGTGAGTTGTTTGTAAATGCTGTCATCCACATGGTCGATACCTATATCAGCCAGAGATACTTTAGTCAAGTGCATCGGATATGGCACAGTGAACTCCCAAACATCTTGTTGACCTTGCAGAACTATTCTTTGGGATGTATACCCATAAGGATTTGACACTGCAGACTTCCCTTCAAGGTATTCTACAAGATGCATATGTCTTACGTCTTTCTATGTTGCACCTAGTAAATACACAGCTCATTGACAACATTGATGGCATGGGTTTGATTCTTGCAGGTGTGGCTTATGGCTCATGTGTCATGCAGACCTCTCAACTGGCCAAGATTGCCCCTTATTTCAGCTCTATGTTTAACACTGTCCCTCTAAACCCCTCCAAAAATAGTTTATTTTTGGGGAAGAGGTGTGAATTCCTCTTATAGAATACTGACAATCACTACAGTTGTACACGTCTCTTCCTGCAGAACACATATAATAATAGATGGGGGGGTCAAAGGCAAGGGCAAATACATATTCTGTCAATGTTGCAGATTTATGGTGTCAATATCTTAAAATTGTCCCTGTTTGTGCCTGCTTCTATCTACAGTTGTCCATGAATCTGCTATGTCTATGATTGGTTCAGAGGTATGCTAACACTTCAATAATATTTAACCAAGTCATTTTGAACATCTTCTCAATATGTACCTACCCCCTATTGTGTATACCATCCTTGATAAATGTTCTCTCCAGTGAGCATGTCACCGATGTTTATGTCATAACCATTCATCTCCATTGAAATGTAACCTTGTGTGACCACCACATATATAATATCCTGTGTAATGATTTACTCGATGGGAGGTGTAAACAGCAGTATGTACTGTGCTATCTACATATGTGCTTAATGTTATGTTACTGACTAGTCTTGGAAATGTACATACATTGACATATCCTATCTTGTTGACATTGTCATATTTAACATGTTTTTCCTCTTTCTTCATTCCCATCATTCATGTCTCTGCCCATTTTTATCAGCACAATTTCCCTGCCTAGTGTATGTTTCATTGTGTTTGCCCTTGCCTTTGATCCCCCCCATCTATTATTTCATTCTGCAAATAATTGTTGTAGTGTACATTGCCCTGACACTTTTCTTTAATGTGTTAATACTGCTGTTACTGCAGTATTTTCACCCCTGCTAATCATTGTGGCTGTTCTCAGCATCTCGCTGAGTGGGTTTTCCCATAGGCAAATTAGTAAGCATCGTCTTTCTGCATTCGTGCTGCTCTACATGGTTTCCTGACTGGCAAAAGAAACGTCACTTACATTCATGAAAGCATGATGCGTGGCATGCATATGCAATTAGCACTGCTGCTCATCTCACTAACAAGTAAACTCCATGTAGGCTTCTCAAGAAGCTTACACAGAGTTTATTGAATCCCATGAATATCTTTTTACTGTTTAACTGTTTTTCAAGACTGAAATATTTACACATTTTTGAAGAGGCAATAACTATAGTTCTAAGTATTTTTATGAATGGGTTTTAGTATAACAGTTCAAGGTTATTGTAATTTTGGCTACTTGAATCTATTTGTGGGTTATATTTTTACTGATTTGTTGAGTGGGTGTTTTGACTTTTTTTTTTTTTTATTAGTGTCTATTTGCTTTTGGTTTATATTGGTGCACAGCTACAGTTATCCCACTCCACAAGGGGGGATCCGCCTTGGATCCCAGGAACTACCGTCCCATCAGTCTGACAAGCCTGATCTGCAAGGGCATGAAACGCATTATCATGGAACTTATAAACAAAGGTATTGGCAACCTTCAAACACTGGACCCCGCCCAGTTTGGGTTTGTGAAGGGCCGATCTTGACTTCTTCGAATCAGTCTTCAGAGCTGTGGATGAGGGTAAGGCGGTCCACACAGCCTATTTGGACCTCGCCAAGGCCTTCAACACCATCCCCTACTCTGGAATCATAGATAAACTTACTAATCCATATCATCAACAATTCAGACAGAATCACTTGCAGATCACTAAAACCAATAACTCTGCTGGTGAAGCACTATTCTCTTGCACCATAGCCAAATTATGGAACTCCCTCCCACCCACAATTACCTCCATGCCATCATGCACCCACTTCAAAACTTTACTAAAAGTGCACCTAAAAACATGCTGACTATGCCCTTGCAACTCCCACTCTAATATCATCCACCCCATCCAACCACTACCTTTCTTTCCACTCCACTAACTACATTGATTATAGCAAACTCAGATGCTCATAAGCCTAGTACTTATTATACAGCAGGAACTTCTTATTGTAACATTTGTTAATGTCTGTTAGGTACTTCACAGATAAAGATTCTAGTTGTCTACTGATGTACTATGTTCTTCATCTGTAAATATGTTGTAAATAATTGCTATGTAAATTATTAATCGCTATGTAATCCAATGTAACTACTGTATGTTTATTTTAACTGTGGAGCTTTTCTCCCCGGGCCTCCGCTGAAAATGGACCTACATCCAGTCGGATACTCCTGGTCAACAAATATAAATAAATAAATAAATAAATAAAAATAAAGCTGGGCATAAATCCCTATGTCACTCGATGGGTTGCCAACTGGCTTACTGACAGAACCCAAACTGTAAAAGTAGCCGACTCCAAATCCAGCTTCAGACAAGTGACAAGTGGAGTACCTCAGGGTTCAGACCTGGGACCACTCTTGTTTGGCATCTACTTCTCTGAAGTACAGGCAAACACTAAGGGACTCTGGCTAACAAAGTTCACAGATGACTGCAGACTGGGAGCCATTATTGAATCCCCAAATGATGTGGATAATCTACGAAAGGGCCTTACAGAAACAGATGCCTGGTGCCAGAGCCATGGGCTCAAGCTTAATACCAAGAAATGTATAGTTATCCCCTTTGGAAAAAAACATGTACCCATGAATTACCACATAGGTGGCAGTACACTAAACATCGAAAGTGTGATGAGAAACTTAGGGACACAGGTGGACAGTGGTCTCACTTTCAATAACCACATCACCACAACAGTCAGGAAATCCTTCTATGTGGCACACCTCATCACTAAGGGCTTTTCATCCAGAAAAAAGGAGGTTATTGTCCCACTGTACTCATCCCTCATGAGACCCATTATAGAGTATAATGCCCATTTGGTATGTACCTCACAAGACATCTGCAACAGCGGGAAAGGCCACAGAAATACCTCACTAAAAGAATCACAGGCCTAAAGCAGATGCCATATGCTGACCGTCTAAAAAACTCCAGCTATACACTGTGACATATCGTCTACTCAGAGGTGATCTCTGCTTAACATACAAGGCCATGTCAAACCCTGAGCTGTTGAACATGCTCCACTTAAAGAAATCCCAATCCCTCAGAGCCACACGCTCCAGGGATCTAAACCTTGTCATCGCAATGAACAAAACATGATGGAGGGATAGGTTCCTGACCCAGAGACTCCCCATACTCTGGAATAGACTGCCCATACATGTCAAGCAGAGTGCCTCCTTGGCCCTCTTCAAAAGGAACCTTGATGATTGGATGGGAGATAGGAAATTCACCCCGGGGATCATGTCCGTCGCCCTGCTAGACAGGGCTCCAGAGAAGTAAATATTGTGGGAAGACATATCTAGGGAATTTTTATGGCTAGGCTTCTATAGGCCCTAGGGCCGATAGCCTAGTACCAACCTATGAACCTATGAACCTAAGACAGTACATCTATTTTCCACACACACCAAAGGAGAGTACAAGAACAATGTAGGAATTTTATGCTGTAGCACACTTCCCCTAAAGTTTGGTGGGGCATAGACTGCACTCACATACAAATAAAATCCCCACATGGTGAACAGGGAAAATGTGCACTCATTCAACTGCCAGGTTATCTGCAATGAATTCCTTTCAAATAATCAAATTGTTGAAGGAAATTGTTGAATGTCATCTGATCAAACCCATATCATCAACAATTCAGACAGTCAAACTATTCTGTCTGAGAGTGCGTTACAGTAGGGATCAGGAAATTTGTCCTTTTCTTCGTTGTAGTGTGATCTCAGAGTTGGTATATATAATTAGCAGGGGGGTGTGGGGGGTGCATGGGGGGCTTCATCCTTGCAAAAGCAGTTTTTGTGGTGTATGTGGGTTTTGTCTTTGTTTTGAGTTTGTTTTGACAGACTGAATTGTTGATGATATGGTTTCAACCATATGACGTTTGAAAATTTGTCCGTTCAGTTATTTGATAAGTATTTGTCTTTGATGCCCGAGGAATCATCCTTAGTGTGTGTGCAGGCAATCCAGGCAGTTAGCATGACTCACACATATGGCATACCTATCAAATTTACACAAGATTTGCTATTGGTGATGTTCTACAGTGCCATCTACTGGGCGATGCAGGCTATGCACTGTAACTGTGGGTCATAACTTCCATCAGAAATGTAAGCACACCCATAGAAGAAGGGTATGATGCCCGTGCTGCTCAAACTAGGAACATGATAGAGCATATGTTTGGCATGCTGAAGTCACAGTTTCACTGTATAGACACAACAGGGGGTGCCCTGAGGTATGAATTAGGCACCTGCACAGAATTTATCACAGTATGTGCCATGTTGCACAATATCACTTTGAGGAAACAGCTGCAACAGGAACAGCAAGGGCTAAGACCACTAATTTCTGGACCATAGGCAGGGCCAGCATATCCAGCACACACACAGATGAGGATTCTGCGGGAGAGCCTTCAGCTGGAGGGGAAGCCGGCAGACATAGAAATGCACAATATGTCCTTGTACTGGTTAAGAGGAAAAGGATAGCACACACACTCACCAAAAGAGACAAAGGATAGCACACACACTCACCAAAAGAGACAAAGGATAGCACACACACTCACCAAAAGAGACAAATGATAGCACACACACTCACCAAAAGAGACAAAGGATAGCACACACACTCACCAAAAGAGACAAAGGATAAAGCATACACTCACCAAAAGAGACAAAGGATAGCACACACACTCACCAAAAGAGACAAAGGATAAAGCATACACTCACCAAAAGAGACAAAGGATAGCACACACATTCACCAAAAGAGACAAAAGATAGCACACACACTCACCAACTACGAGGCAAAGGATAGCACACATACTCACCACCTAAGAGACAATGGATAGCACACACACACTCACCAGTGAAGGAATCCACTTAACAACATAAGCACATACAAATATTAAAACTGATGCCAGCCAATGTCCACAAACTTTACTTCCCCATGTAATGTCTGTGTACGGATTGCATCAGACAGAGACAGCCCCAAGGCACATGACTTGTGCCTGCAGTAATGTCAAGATAAGGATAGAGCCTGTAGTATATGAGCAAATGTGTAAGAAGATAAATGTAAATGATACACCTGCATACTGTTAGTCATAAATGTTCTCAATCAGAACCTGTGTCAGGTGACTACCATTGGCATTATTGGCTTATAATAATGATAACTACAATATTCAGCTATGCTTTGTACACAATAACTGGCATAAAGCCAGTCACTTACCCACTGTATACAAAACAGTTAACAGGACAATTATATCAACAGTTTCACAAGTAGAGTAATAAGCAGGAATGTGATACCAGTGGTTTGAATGCATGACTTACAATACTAACTGAAAAAAGCCTTCCAAAATGAGTAGGAACAAAAACATCCACAATCCTTTTATGCAATAAATATGCATAAAATCAGTGAGAAAGACTCTCTTAGTTAACCACTATGTGTATCAGACTTATATACAACCCTAAGTCAAACTCAAATGAACAAAGGGCATGGCACAGTTATCATCATTTGCACAGGGTGTTTGGGGGTAGTCAGCCAAGGCTGATGCCAAAGTACTGAGCATGTGTGAGTAAGAAACACAGAACATTCAATAAAGTAGGAAATATATCAGGGCAACTAACAGAAGCTGTATCCCAATCAACATTACTGTTTTTCTAACTTGCATGTGTGTGAGCTGGTATGGTCAGTTTTTATGAAATATGTGTGTGCGTATGTGTGTGTGTGTGTGTGTGTGTGTGTGTGTGTGTGTGTGTGTGTGTGTGTGTGTGTGTGTGTGTGTGTGTGTGTGTGTGTGTGTGTGTGTGTGTGTGTGTGTGTGTGTGTGTGTGTGTGTGTGTGTGTGCACGCATGCATGTGTGTGCCTGCATGAGCACAATTAAGCTCTGTGCTAGCACTGTGTCCTGTCATGTCAGACAGGTGTGAGCTATGCATAGTAGAGTTGTCGGTTCAGTGTTGTTGCTCCTGACCAAGCGAACTGCCTCTGCCAGGAGTTGCACTGCCATTTCTAAATCCCTGGTTAAAAGTGAGGGTGCTACATGAACATGACTGATGTCTGTTGGATAAGCACTCTTCATGACTACATCTAGGACCATGACCCTGTGACCTACCATGCCTAGGTGTGGACAGCTCAATAACTGATGGAGCAGTGGAAGTACTACTACTACAGGAGCAGAATCTGGCATGGCCATGTCATCTAACACCAGAGGATGTTGCAACTCTATGGACTCATGGAAGATGACCTATCCCCAGCATGTGTTCCATCACAGACACTTCCTGATCCAATGAGTCATTCATCCTATCCGATGTGTCACCCACATGGTTGATGTAGTCATGCATGTCAGAATGTGCCACATTTAGAACTCACACTGTCTCTTACAAGGCCCTGGTGGAATGTGCCAGTGCCTCCTTCACAGCCCTATAAATGCATCTGGTCGCACATAATGACACACGCACTAGCATTAGGACAAGGGTGGACAGAAGGCCTCCTCTGTGCATCTCTAGCAGCCCTCCTGTGTGATAACACACCCAGTGATGACTACAGACAGACAACCAAATCTGCAAACGAAGTAACCACACTACCCCAGTCAACTGCATTACCCTCAACCTGTCCTACATCTCACAGCTCAGTGGAATGGATATTCCTAAGCATACTGACTGTGTCCAAAGTAAGGCCAGTGGATATGTGAGCCACAACCTCAGTGTCAGACTGAACCACTGCACCCCCTGACTGTACCTCTATATCACCACCATCATTCTCAGAGGCTACTAATACTCTAACATCAGGGGGTATGAGTTCTACACTGCCACTGTCAGGATCACCTGTGATAATAAGCAACAAATACAAGAAGGAGAGAAATAGTGACTGGAAATTATCCAGACTGTGTTCTAAACTCTCAGGCTAAACAATTTCAGATGACCAAGGAATGCAATACCTTTACTTTTTTAAAGACTTACATCTAACTAAAGGCTATTACTAACCAAAGAAAGTTTGCACTCACCATGTGCAGGTGGTCTTTCTGATGTCCCTGGAAAAGGAGAAGGCAGTGGAAAGAAGGCTAATAAGCATCACAATGCAAATGACACAAGGACAAGAGAATAATGCTCTGCCTATCATCCACTTAAGAAATATCTCAGAATCAATTAGACTGACCTTCACCTCAGAAAAATCTCTATTGGGCTCTGCCTCTTCTAAGGCACATGTCTCAGTGTTTTCAGATGTACAATGAGTAACACATAAAGATGTCTAGAATAACAGTAAATGCCATATTAAGGCATATCTGGAAGTTCTTCTTGACACGTGCTTGGCTTGACATTCACATCAACATCAACATCAAGAAGTCTGTGTGAACCCCCTGCAGACCTATCAGGATCTCTGACAGTGGATAGGAACTGCTCAGTTTCCATGAGTGATGGTTTAGTAGAAGTAGTACCACCCAATTCCATATGTTCTCTTGCTACCACGGCTGCCCTCCTGCATGCCACTGTATCATATCAGTGGAACTGTGCCACACCTGATTCTAGCTTCTGGCATTGCTGCCCACTGCCTTTATGTCAGTGACCACCTGCTGCTATACAGTTTTTTTTCTGGCAGATATCTCCCCTCTGCTTCTGTCAAGCAGGAAGGATCCATGGCAGAATAAGGCTTGAATAATGACCTTGTCCTCTGCATCACTGAATGGTGGCTTGTGTGGAACAGATGGTCTGGACACCATAATCTTGTATGACATGAAATAGAGAAAAGACAAAACACATTTGTAGCACATACATAAATCATTCTTCTAAGGGTTGGGAGGTTGACATAATGGTTCAGGTGTTTACCTTGCAAAGACAAGGTGCAGGGTTTGATTCTCACATGGGGTAATTGGCTAGACTTAAAATGGACAATAAGGGGCAGTTAGCCTGGTACTAATCTATGAATCAAATAAAATTAATGCACCCATCTTGAACACACAGTGCTCATTTTGGAGTACACACAAGCTAAGGGAGACCCCCCCCAAAAAAAAGAAAAATGTTCATATATTAGCATTATATCCACCCTGTAAACTTTCTGTAATGAGGGCAGCCATTGTATAACTTACTATGCACAGCAGGATTATCAAAAACTAGTCTTAAATTCAAAGTAGAAATGCTCAGACAATTTCCTTTGGTCTTTCCACTATTGAATAGGTTGTCACTGGACATCTGAGAAGCCTAATGCTTATGTTATCTGCACATGCACAACCCACTGAAACTGATAATAAACACAATACACTTGTCTGCAGTAACTGGTGAAATTCTAAGAGCAAATGGTAACAAAATAATGTAATGTGACTATACATTTCATTAACAAACTTGAAATGCTCTGAAAGAACTGAGATATCAGCAGTATACCAATAGTGAATGAAAAAATGCATATAGATATTTTAATGCATACTAAATATGAAAATGTAAGCAGTTGATAAAGAAGATGAAAGCACCTTATGAAACAATGCAGTAATTTGTAGGTAACTCTCTATCCAAGTCAGCAGTGGTAATGGTCTGTCTTTATCAAATCAATCTCCTCACTTTCCACTTCTGTAGCTACACCATTACCTTAATAGAGTATAGATTCAGCTGTCTGAGCACTGTGAATATGCAAATGAGGTGTTAAACAATTAGCATTCCTGAATACCAAAAATGTAATTTGGTGTAGGGGTAAACATCATGTAAGTAGGTACACAATTGTATGTACACTCCTTAGGACTGCAGGTAGGAGCAAGGACAATTGTTAGCTGCTAATGGCTTGCACATATTAATGATTACTCTGACTAAAACAACAAGCAATATTGAGGAGACTCCTCTCTGAAGTGTGTGTATCATGCAGAACAGACTTAAAAATAAAGTGGCGGCACCTAGAGAGCTATGAGAACAACCTTAACAACACTGAGATTCTTGTAATAGCACACTCTCCATCCTATGCTTAAATACATTTCTGAAATGCTAATCAGTTATATTACACATTGAAATAAAAATGCAAAGAAATGTCCATGACTTTCCATTTTTGTTAGTTAAGCTGAGAGGATGGAGAGATGCTTAGAAAATAAAGGGAAGAAATAGCTGGCAGGGTTGGCAACCTTACATTAATATAGTGTGGGCTATTACTATCCTAAATTATTTGTCAATGTCACACTCATCTAGACATCTTCAAGCAAATGAGAAAGGAGCATTTTCTAATCTTTCTTCTGCTGGACCTGTAATTTGATGGTGTTCTTCTAAGTCAGATATGTATGGTATGTACATTTTCCGATTACTTCTGCCTGTGTTTGTAGCAAAGAGGGATACAAACACAACTGAGTGTGTGTGTGTGTGGTTATTGCATTGAATTGAGGGTTCAAACTGAGATAGTGTGCTGTTTGAGAGAGTTAATGTAGGTTGTAACATACTCAGATTTAGGAAATATCACAATCCTGCATTTTCATTATTATACCGATATTTGTCACTACTGACATTTTTTTCTTTTATTATGTTCATCATTTGTGCAAGTTTTTCCACAGTGCATTTTGTACTGGCAATATTTTGTGGCAGTAAACAGGAGTTAACTACCCAAGGTAGAAATTGAGAAATTTAATTTGGAATGCCATCATTAACACATTTCAGAGTGGCACATATGTGCATTGCTACAGCCCTCTGAATGGCACTTAAAGAAAAAATTCTAGACAACACCTAGGTATCATTGTAGCACACTAGGCAAATGAAATGTAACAGGAAGGAGAATACAGTGTTTGAGTCCAGCTTCAAGCCTCATACTGCTTGTAATGTTTGCAGCTGATGTGAAAATGCAGCATCTGTCTTTTTAATAGTATAACTGTAGATGAATAGAATACAAGTCATGTTTGTCCTCATGTTTTTTATGGTGTGGAATACAAATCATTATATTTTTATTTGCCTTTGTAATTTCCACATTACTTAGCAGAGTGCAAACAGGGCTCACAGGTGAAGGAAAAAGTGAACAGTTTCATTTCCGTATTCTCTATTAATGTAAACACACCTATCACAGCTGTGCAGTATTTGTATTGAGGAGATGATGTGCATATAGTATATACCTCTTTCTGTGGCACAAGCTATAAATGCAGTGACTTTGGACAGATAACAGAGTTGCTCTGTGGTTCATATCTGTACTGTGTGCAAGGAACGTAAAAATTATTACTCCAGATTTTTGGGTTAATTTCATCAAAACTTCATATGCTGTTTTTTCTGTTTTTCACCTTCTGTATTTGCTCACTGCTGAGCAGTGCATAATTAAGCTTACCTGCCTGGAAAAAAGTGAAAAATGTTATTTTGGCAGCCTTCTGTAGCACAAACAGGCTTAGTGAAGATGTGCAGAAGTCAGCACTCTGGACAGTACTCAGTGGAGAACACCCACCTGCTGTGTATCTCTGTGATACAAGGTATGCAGATACATGTACACACACACACACACACACACACACACACACACACACACACACACACACACACACACATGAGATTTCATAATAGACAGTAAAACAAGACCAAGTAATGACTTATTCAGTGTAGGATAACTGTAGACTCCACACACGACCACCATATTCCAGAAAACAGTACTTGTGCCTATTGAAAATAAAATGCAGGTTTAAATTCGCTATATTAAAACAAATAAGAATTGATCAAAGAGGTGGACCTTGGCAATTACAATTAGAAATGGAAGAGATTTTTTGGCAAATTAGAACAGTGGCCCACACTTTTCCAGGGCTTAATGAATATGTCTCTATAAGATGTATTCTTAAGTACCTTGCCCTGAGAAGGTAGCTTTTTCTGTTTTTCTGTTTTGAACTGAAGCATTGTTTTTACTTAGTATATAAATTTGTGTTTTAATAGAAACTAGTATATTAATGTTTCATTATTTGAATGTTAGCGAATAGCATGTAAGCTATTACCACTTATCAGCAAGTAATTTCTTAGATGTATCATAAACATCTACATGTACCTTTTAATAGGGTACCTTTAAAAGTGACACTTTATTTTACTTTATTTTAATTATAGGCATACATCAATTTCTGGCTTAATATAGTGCTAACTACCTCAGCTGGTCCATCTATACGATCTAGCTAATGGCTCTTTTAACTTTAGTATGACGAGCCACTTATAAATAGAACTGCTTAAGCATGCAATCTTATAATAATAATATGCATTATATATTTTACAGAGGCGATTCGGCCAGTTTTTTATTAAAATCTGTTGTTGACATGTTTTACCACTGCTTCATATACATTTAGATATGGGATTTGTATTTTTCCCTTTAAAGAATTGCAAAATGCAATTAACTACCTAATTGAATGATTAAGTGTATTTCTTCTCTTATAAAAAGTTGGTTAATTGTTTTGTACTTTGTCTGAAAAAGGAGAGGCACAGACCACTCTGAAAGCGCTAATAAAACTTTTTTTGATTTTATTTTCGTTATATCGCTCAGTCTGTTCATCGCCTTTTTTGTCTTTTACTTAGTTTTTTGGTTTTTGGTTTGTTGTTGGTAATATACACATGCATTATATTTCTTGGAGTCCCGCTTGTAGCATGAGAGTTTAAAAGGTGCTATTTACAAAAAAGGTAATAAAACAACATGTTAAAGTCATTCATATATCTACAATACATAAGGACTTCACCATTTAGAAGGGAAGTAATGACAATTAACTCAGAGTTTAGGATAAGAGTACAGAAAGCACTGCATATCAAATCTTAGTTCTTACAGGCAACAGCATGTACATTAGTAATCAAAAGCAGAGGGGAAGTTGATATAGAAAGCAGGTGATGGAAAAGGTAAAATGTCAAGAGAAAAAAGGGGTGGCTATTGGTAAAAGATGGGAAATTAGAGATTTGTTTTTAATTTATAAATAGAGGAGAGCAGCAGAAGTTAGAATCAAGTGAAATCTGAGAAAGTGGAGTAATCAAAGTGGGAAAAGACAGGAGGTAAATATGAGCAGTGGAGAAATTTAGTGAAAAAAGTATTAGAAGTAAGAGTTCTGGAGCTAGAATTACATATGACTTGAGAAATGGTTGTATGCAAAGGCAATCAGGTAGTTAGGTTCATGGTGGTTGTATTCAGAAGCAAGTCCAGGTTTTTGTAAAGTGGACTTTTAGGGCAATTTTAAATGGGTGGAGCTTTGTGATAGATCTAATTGTTAAAAGTAGCTTATTCTAGTGGATATAGGGAAGATAGTTGTAGAGGGTTTCACCAATTGATTTTTTATTTTTGTAGATGTCAAGGAAGTTTTGGCTGGTGCTTCTAAGTTTTCTGGTTAGGAGGTAATAATTTAAGATGTTGGAAATGTTAGGGCGGAAGTTGGGATTGTAGAGGATGGCTTGGATAATACTAAGTTGATAGAAAAGAAGTTGCTTGAGGAACTCAAGCCAGTTAAGTGTTTTCAAGGCAGTGATGGGATTTAGGTTGAATATTGGCAGTGAATCTAGCTATTTTGTGATATGTATTTTCCATCTTATTCAGTAGTGTTGCCTGTAGGTTAGTGAGGATTTGGGAGCCATAGAAGAGACAGAGTAGGAGATAAGCAAGAGAGAGTAACTGTCTTGCCTCTGGTGTGAAATATCTTTTGTTACGGTATAGTAAGCAAAACGTTTGGTAAATATTTTTGGTACAGTAATCTATATGAAGGTTGAACTTTAGTTTATCATCAATTATGACCCCTAGTAATTTGGTATGGGATTCAGCATTGATGGCGGTGTTGTCTAATGAGGTGATAGTGAAGGTTGAGGTGTTCTGAGAGAGTGATTTAGGCAGAAATAGAAACAGTTTAGTTTTCTTAGCATTGAGTATTAGCTGGTTATTGGTTAGCCAGGCCTCAATATTTGTGAAAGTTTGCTGGGTTTTGGAAAGCATGTCTGAGAAATAATCAGAGGAGGTGATGACTGTAGAATCCTCTGCATATTGGATGAAAGTTGAGCTGGGGCAAGATTTATAAAGATTGTTGGTAAAAATGTTGAATAGAAGAGATCCTAAGATGGAGCCTTGGAGTACATCTGTGGTGACTGGCAGAGGGGGGACAGTGTAGAAAGCCATCTAACAGATTGTTGCCTATTGGACAGGTAGCTACTGAACCAAGATTCAGTGGATGGGGACAGATTCAATTCTGTTAGTTTAGAAATAAGCAAAGGATGAGACACAGTATTCGAGTGCCTTGGATAAGTCTAGGAATAGACAAGTGACTAGTTTGTTTTTTCTCTAGATTGCACAGCTGAATTGGTAAAAGCAATGAGAGCTGTGGAAGCACTATGGTTAAGTTGAAAACCATGCTGAATGGGTGTTAAAAGGTTTTCTAGTAATAGGTGGCATAATAATTGCACATGGATGCATTTTTCCATGATTTTGGAGAGAGGAGAGAGAATAGCTATGGACCTAAAATTGGAAATTTCTGTAGATTTTCCTCCTTTATGGATGGGTATAGTATAGAATTTTTTCCATATAGATGGAACAGTAGATGCAGACAATGGGTGGTTTATCAGAATAGATATGAGGTATGCAATGGAACAGGTGGCTATTTTTAGGAAGTATGGTAGCACGCTGCTAGCAGTTGGATAGCATGGCTTTAGGTACTGAAGAAGTTTTCTGATATAGGTAGCTGATACAGGTTGAAGAAAGAAAAGTGTTTTTTGGGGGATTGTGGTGTTTTTCGGAGTGATGGCTAGATGAATCAGAAGCAAGGGTGGAGTTAGCAAGAGATCTGGAGCTAGAAGGCAGTAAAATATTGATGGTGTTGAGGAAAAAGGAATCAAACTGATTGGCTATTTCTGTGGGAGATAGGTTAGGATCAGGGTTAGGAGATGGTGGGTTACCTGGGTGTAAGATGTGGTTAATTGACTTCCAAAAGTCCCTATGGTTACTATTGTGATTAAAGGTGGATTGTGAGTATAAGTTTCTTTGATCAGATACTATATTTTTTTTAGTTCTGTTTCTAAGTTCTTTATATTTTTGAAAGTCTGAAGGAGATTTTGATTTAGTTCATTTTTTCAATGCTAGATCTCTGATATGGACAGAGGAATGAGTGGTGTTGGTAAGCCAAGGGGAGAGGTGAGATTTAAGAGGGGCAAGAGTTTTGAGAATATTTAAGAAAGCTGAACTGAAGTGTAGGACAGCATCATTAAGAGGCAGTGAAAGGAATGAAGACCAGTTAATGGTGGATGGGATGCTATTTAAGTATTCTGTGTTGAAGTTGGTAAGTTTATGGAAAGTTTTATATTTGTGAGTACTAGTTGTGCGGGAGGTGTATCTAAGTACTAGGATAGGCACATGGTCACTAAAAGAGTCAGATAGTGAGTCAGATTTATGGTATTTATTTGTATGAGATACTAGTATCCAGTCAATAACTGAGTGTATGTTTGAGAGTTTATTTAGGTGGGTTGGAGTTGAGATGGCCTGTGTGAAGCCATAAAGGTTTATACTTTGACAAGGGGAGTTTGTTTTAATGGGATGCCAATTTATGTTGGCATCCCCAAGGATGGTTATTTCTGTAGTAATGTTATCTGAGAACCAGGATAATATTTGTTCAAGGAGGGAGATATTATCACCAGGAGGTATGTATTTGGTGGCAACATTTAAGTTAAGGTGTTTGTTGAGAATTACATTTACTGACAGAATTTCAGCAGGGGGAAGGGAGGTAGAGAGATGTTAGAGGAGGTTACTGTGAGATGGGCTGTGTAAAGGATAGGCACTCCTCCACCTTTTTTATTTATTCTATCCAGTTGTAGTATGTTAGGAGGTGGGAGAATTTCGTTATCAGAATGATGCGGTTTGAACCAGGTATTTGTGATAATTAGGAGGTCTGGAGAGTGCAGGTCTACCCATGCATATAATTCTGCAGTTTTATTCAGAATGGTATGGATATTTAGAGCATAAATCTTGAGGTGCTTATTAGCTACAGTGGAGGTATAGTTTGGAGTGGGGTTGTAGTGGGTGTTTTTGGTAGAGGAAGGGGGTCCAGGGTTAGGGCAAATGTCACCAGACTTTAACAGAGTAGGAGTGACTAGTAGGGAGGAAATCTGGTGAAACAGAAGTAGGAGTGGGATTTTTAATTTTTGTTTTATATGAAATGTTGTCATGATGCAGAAACTTAGCAGGTTGGGGCAGGAGAATTGAAGATATAATAAAGTAGTCTGAGATAAACAAGGATTGATAGGTTAAAGTACAGGTAACAGATAGTTGTGAATTGAGCCTATGTTCAATTACAGTAAGGTAGTACAATATGGAAAATAAGTATAGGAGGAGTGCAGGGAGAGACATTGGTTGGTTGAAAGATAATGGGGAGGAGGGTAGTGAAAAAAACATGTAGCTGACTGTATTACTACAATGGGAAATAGGGGAAGTGACCCGGTGTAGGGTGGAGCAACTGGTTAACTACAAAGAAAATTATGTCAGGGGTGGGTGAGAATAGGGGGTAGGACAGGGAGCAAATTGAGCCTGAGTGTAGTGAGAACAAATGGAGTGGGCTGGCCAAGGAACTCAATTCAGTTCAGACAACACTGTTAATGGGAATGAGTCAGCAGAGACCCAAAATTACCTAAGTACAAATAAAGATTTAAAGTCTTGTAAGGAAAATGAAGGGGGTGGTGCAGGTCCTAGAGTCTGAGTCTCAGCAAGTATTGAACAAAGTTACAGAAACACAAAGATATTGACCCTGTCAACTTATCCACACCCCCACCAGGGGCAACAATATCCTAGACCTAGTCATTACCAACATGAGTGACCGGTGCTCCACACCTGAATTCAACTCCTCATTGGTCCCATCCGGCCATAAGCTAATCACCCTTGATATCCACATCCTGCCCCCACCCCCCATTAAGGAAACCATGGTAAAAAATGTCTCCAAAGCCAATTTCATGCTTCTTAAGACAGAAGTGGTGAACTTCATGATACCCATGCAGATGGACAATAGAGTTACAACTGCTGAATCCTACACAAATGCACTCTATAAGCACTTACACAAGTGCATGGATCGTGCTATCCCAAACAGAACCAAGACGCTATCCTCCAAAAAAAAGAAGCCAATCTGGTGGTCCCCTGCCATAAACAAACTGTACAACAGAAGGAAGAAATTGTTGCAAAAGAGAGTAAAATCCCATGAGTGAAGGAGCTCCCTGGTCAGCCTCAGTAAGAAGCTGAGATCCCTTATAAGATCCTCCAAAGCTAGCTACTAAAACAAAATTGCCACTGATTCTAAGGACAACCACAAAGCATTCTATAGCTATGTCAAGAATCTCAATGACAACTCCCAGATTTGCTCTGAGTTACAGCACAATGGCACGAAAATTACAGAACTAAATGATATTGCCAACATCCTGGCAGATAATCTCTGTGCAAACTTTAACCCCCCACCCCTAAAGGGCCCATATCTATACAGGAAGAATGCAGAGTCCCTGTAATCACAACTATGCAGGTAAAAGCTGCACTCTCTAAAGCCAAAAACACAGCATCCATGGGACCGGACAACATCCCAGGCTGCATTTTACATGAACTTCAGAACGAACTGGCTCCCCACCTAAGCACCATGTTCAATCATAGCCTCACATCAGGCTTTGTGCCCACTGAATGACGTACAGCAACAGTTATCCTACTCCACAAAGGGGGAGCCACCACTGATCCCAGGAACTATCTCCCTATTAGTCTGATGAGCCTGGTCTGCAAGGCCATGGAATGTATCATCATGGAACTCATAAACAAAGACATTGGTAACATCCAAACTCTGGATCCCACCCAGTTCAGGTTTGTGAAAGGCAGATCATGCCTCCTGAACCTGATCGACTTCTTTGAGACAGTCACCAAAGCCGTAGATGAGAGTAAGGTGGTTCACACAGCCTATCTTGACCTCGCCAAGGCTTTCAACGCCATCCCCCATTCTAGAATTATAGCTAAACTCACTAAACTAGGTATAAATCCCTATGTCACAAGATGGGTTGCCAACTGGCTCACTGACGGAACCCACACTGTAAATGTTGCATACGCCAAATCTGACCTCAAACCAGTGACAAGTGGAGTACCACAGGGTTCATTCCTGGGACCTCTCCTGTTTGGTATCTACTTCTCTGAAGTACAGGCTAACACAGAAGGCCTCGGGCTAACTAAATTTGCAGATGACTGCAAACTAGGAGCCATAGTCGAGTCCCCAAATGATGTGGAAATCCTAGAGAAAGGCCTCGCTGAGACAGATGCCTGGTGTCAGAGCCATGTCCTCAAGCTCAATGCCAAAAAGTGCATTGTCATCCCCTTTGATAAAAACTCTGTACCTATGAACTACTACATAGACAGCAGTCTACCTAACACCAAATGTGTGATAAGAGACCTTGGGACCCAGGTGGACAGTAGTCTGTCTTTTGATAGTCACATCATCACAGTAGTCAGGAAGTCCTTCTACATGTCACACCTCATCATAAAAGGGCTCTCATCCAGGAAAAAAGAGGTCATTGTTCCCCTCTACTTGACACTCATTAGACCCATTATAGAGTACAACACCCCTTTTGGAATGTACCTGACAAGACATCTGCAGCAGCTGGAAAGGCCACAGAAGTACCTCACAAAGAGGATTACTGGCCTCAAACAGATGCCCTGCACTGACCGTCTCAAAAAACTCCAGCTTTACTCTGTAGCATATTGCCTACTCTGAGGTGATCTCTGCCTAACATATAAAGCTATGTCAAACCCAGAGCTGTTGGACATGCTACACCTAAAGAAATCCCAATCCCTCTGAGCTACACGCGATAGGGACCTAAACCTTGTCACCACAATAAACAGGACATGCTGGAGGGATAGATTCCTGTCCCAGAGACTTCCCATACTCAGGAACAGGCTTCCCATCTATGTCAAGAAAAGTTCTTCATTAGCACTCTTCAAGAAAAATCTTGATGAGTGGATGGAAAATAGGAAATACACCCCGGGGATCACTTCTGTGTCTCTGCTCGACAGTGGCACAGGAAAATTATTTTCTTGGGTGGTGTAAGCCAGGGAACCTTGTTGGCTAGGCTTACGTAGGCCCTCGGACCAATAGTCTAGTACCTACCTATGAACCTATGAAGCTATGTAATGTAAACCTACACTGGGTGCTTGTAAGACACCAGAAAGCAGAAAACTTTTAAAGTGTCAGGCAGTTTGCAGATAGGTCCAGTGAGCAGGTATCAACACACTGTTAGAGTTTAACTGTAGTGAAAGTAGCCACTAGGTAGACTGACTGCAAAAGAAAAAAGAGAACATAAGCACATAAAGTTACAGTTGCTTAGGAAAGAGGGTCAGGATAGAGCAGATAAGGAAGGAGGAAACTCTGTTTTTGTACTTAAATAATAGTACAATGATTACCGCAGTTATGCCTGTTATTTCAATAATTGTCCAACAATCCTTACTTGAACATTTACTTTGCAGTAAAGCAGTTGTACTTAAAGAGAATTAGATATAAATCTTGTAGCACAGTGATTATACTTTCATAATCAAGGCTCTTCTAACCACCAGATACAATTATATGAAAATTATCTGACAGTTGCTTCACTGTCTTATTCAACTTATCACCAGTGCTGCACGAATTCTTTTTTTTAAAACAATGTTATTGATTTTAAATAAAACAAATTTATAAACAATCACATAAGTTTCACAAAAAAATTTTAATTTTGGAGATTATAACATAAAATTCAAATAACTATATGGAATAACTGATAAAATAAAATAACTAAGGTATTTACAAAGACTTCCATTAATCTTTACATAAAATGTAGTACTTTAACCATTTTTGATTGTGTTTCACATAGAAAAAAAAGAAACTGAAGTTATTCATTGCAATTGTTAATCTTTTTTCAGCAATTTCTGCAAATTTCCTCACACATGGTATGTATATGTCTTTCTAGTTGTACTAAAATTTATAGTTTTAAGTTGTAAATGAAAAACTTTGTTTGACATATTTTTGAATTCAGTGAAATTAGGAGGGGATTCAGATATCCAATTTTTTGTAATGCTCTTTCTAGACACAGCAAGTATTGCCCAAAGTAAAGGATATTTTAATTTTTTAACACTGTGTGACATGGGTGTATTAAAAAGCACTAAAGACGTGTTATGCATGAAATTATCTGTGAATACTGCCTGTAATAGTTCATTAACACTCTCCCAAAATACTCTTATAGCAGAGCAATCATAGAACATATGAGCCCAATCTATATTTATGTCTGACTTACATTCGTTACAAATGTTCTGTTTTCTGTTGATTTTATTCATTAGTTGAGGAGTATAAAAAGATCTGTACATAAATATCAAGGTGTATAATTTCCATTTAAGTGACAAAGTTGTTTTCCCTGCTGATTCTAATATGTTTATTTTGTTTTGATCACAGGGAAGTTCATTATTAATTGTGTAGAAGTAATTCTAATAGCTTTCTGGGCAGCTATACATTTCATTTCTTATGATTCTGAATATAAAAGAACGTTTTCCTGAATAAATTTGATTATGCTGTAAGATTAACTGAAAGTCGTCTACTAATGCACTAGTATCATGTTTGGTTGTTGGTGAGATCAAATTTATTTTATTGTCTAAAAATAATCTAAGGGTTTGTACATCTAGCCATAAGGATTTATCTAACTGAAATTCCTGTATTATCTAAACTACACTTTTAGCTTTACTATTTTAAGTCAATTGAAACAACCGCAACCAAGACCTCTGCAAGGACGGCAGGTGCAAAGGCTCAAAAAATGAAACTAACAATAACAAAAAGCCAGCACCTAACTGGAGAATAAATATTTTATGTGTATAAACACAAAAAACAAACCAGTTTCAGCCCAATGGCCTTTTTCAATGTATAACACAATCAGTTCAACCATCACATTATATACAAAACAATGGAATAATTGATCATAAATTAAACAATTATAAATGTTCATTAAGGCCAGGTGGAAATAATCCCTCCAGCTTCACAATCCAAGGTTTTTCTTTTCTATTTAACAATTTATGCCAACCTGTTTTAAGGGATCTTTGTCCCAAAATTCTATTAATAATAATAAATTTAAAAGTTGCGGTCTTATGAGAAATAGTGTGCTTATATAAAGCATTTGTAAAATGTTTATTTCTAATGTTACTGAGATGTTCTGAAATGCAAAGTTTTAAGGGTCAAGAGGTTTGGCCAACATAAAAAGCTGAACAAGAACAGGCTGCAATATATATGGCCCAATCACTGTTACAATTACCAAACACATTAATAGAAAAAACTTTAGAGGTGTTTTTGCTTGAAGACTCTTTGGTCTAAAAAATATATTTGCAGAATGAACAATGGCCACAAGGGTGGCACCCCACAACTTGTGTACCATCCAATGTAGCTTGTACAGAGCATTCCATGGGCATGAGATGTTTGTAATGGCTGAAATATTTCTATCTCTTTCCAAAAATTCACAAAGATCTCAAAAAAACCCCAGGGAGACCCATAGTTTCTGGAAAAGGTTCCCTCACTGAACCCCTTGTGGCCATTGTTCCTTCTGCAAATATATTTTCAGACGAAAGAGTTTTCAAGCAAAAACACATCTAAAGTTTTTTCTATTAATGTGTTTGTTAATTGTAACAGTGATTGGGCCATCTATCTTGCAGCCTGTTCATGTTCAACTTTTTATGTTGGTCAAACCTCTAGACCCTTCGCATTTCAGAATATCTCAGTAACATTAGAAATAAACATTTAACAAATGCTTTATGTAAGCATACTATTTCTTAAGACAGTAACTTTTAAATTTATTATTATTGATAGAATTTTGGGACATAACTTCCTTAAAACAGGTTGGCATAAATTGTTAAACAGAAAATAAATATCTTGGATTGTGAAACTGGGGGGATTATTTCCACCTGGCCTTAATGGACATTTATAATTGTTTAATTTATGATCAATTATTCCATTATGTTTTATATAATGTGGTGGTTGAACTGATTGTGTTATAGATTGAAAAAGGTCATTGGGTCGAAACTTGTCGGTTTTTGTGTTTATGCACATAAAATATTTATTCTCGAGTTGGGTGCTGGCTTTTTGTTATTGTTAAGCCAATTGAAACCAAAACTTAAGTTCATTTTGTTTAAACAATGTGATTTTATTTAAGTCTGATGTTAACAAAGAATCTTGTGTAAATGCTATAGGGAATAGTAGAAAAAACATTCTTTATATCTGAGGTGTTTATATATGAAGTCTCTAAAATTTGTTAGACTATTTTAGATGTAGCTGGTTGTGTGCTTGGGTGTTATATGCATAGTAAAGTAATCTTTTAGTATCCATAACACTGGATTGCTGATTATTTCTAGCTTACAAGTTAGAGGTTGCTTCCCAATAAACCTTCCATTTAGCCGAGTATGAAGTATCCAAAAGTTGTACAATTGTTCTAATTATAGAAGAACTGGAATATATGTTCAGATTTGGAAATGCTATCTCCCTTTGCTCAACTATTTAGATGTTGTTTAAGGGCTATTCTTGTTTTTTTGGGAGACCAAAAGAATTTTAATATCAAGGAATTTAATGTATTAGTAAGATTTTGGTAGGAAGTATTAAAATAGATCAAATAACATATAGGATCTTAGGTAGGATTATGATTTTTATGACTGTTAATTTTTCTTCTATTGTGAATAAAATCATATTCCACTTCAATAATAGAGTTTGAATGTTTTCATAACACTTATTATAATTTAATTGTATTTATTTTATGTCTTTTGCAAGGATGATTCCTAAGTATGCAATTTGTTCTGTATTAGATTTATATGTATTATTATCAATAGTTCTTTTATTTTTATTTGTTTATATAGGTACGATTTTGGTTTTATTATCATTAAATGACAATCCAGACATCCTTTGAAATATATTGATGAAATCAAATAATGATGTTATTTAAGAATGATTTCCCTTTGTAGTAATAAGTACATCATCTGCAAATAGTTGGACTTTAGATGTTATTTCCTCATTAAGCTCTAGTCCTTTTATATTTTTATTTTTCCTTATATCATTAGCCCATGGCTCCATTATTAGGATGAATAATAGAGGAGAGTGAGGGCATCCTTGCTTGGTTCCTTTTATGATTTCGTATTTTGGTTGAGATGTATGATCCTATTGTAATATATGCTAGGGCTTCCTTATATAGATGTTTTAGTAAATCAATAAAACTTTTAGAGAAATTTAGACATTCTAGTAAAATGAACAGATAGTCCCAATCTATTGAGTCAAATGTTAAATTTATGTCCAGGCTTATTAATGTCAGATTTTTCTTCTTTCTATCAGAGTAATCTATTGAGGCTTGAGTTCGTTTGATGTTATCATAAGTGCTTCTCTTAATCAGAAAGACTGTCTGGTCATCATCTATTAAATGTGGTAAGAAGTTCTTTAGTCTTTCAGTATCTATATTCATAAACATTTTATAATACACATTCAATAGTGAGATGGGTCTATATGAAGAATAACGTTTCGGATTTTTATTAGGTTTTAGTATAGGTGATATAAATGTGTATTTCAAAGAAGGAGGCATTATAATGTCATTCTGAGCTGTGTTGTAAACTTTGTGGAGTAAAGAGATAGCAATTGTAGGCATAATTTTATATAACTCAGGTATAATTCCATCATTTCCTAGTACTTTATTTTATATATATATATATATATATATATATATATATATATATATATATATATATATATATATATACTTTGACTTCTGCCTGTTGCTTGTTGAGTTTGTTATAGAGATTTTTATTAATAAATTCTTTTATTTTATATTTAGACTCTATGCTATGCGTGGTTTGATTGATTCTGTGAAAGTGATCTCTAAATTCATCTATTATGTCTTGTATACTATATACCTGCTTCTTCTTCCTCAGAGTGTATCTCTTTAATATGATTGTGTTTATTTATTCTTTTAGTTTTGTTCTTAAGGTTAGTTAAGTGTTTGGGATTTGATGAATAGGCAAGAACGTTGTATTTTTCTAAGGTGATCATAGCCTTGTGATGAAGTATAGCTCTATATTCCTCATTTAGTTTATCTATTTCATCTCTAATGTTTTTAGATGTAAGCTTATCTTTATTTTAAAGGTGTAATGTATCTAGTGTATCTTATATTGCTTTTAAATCGTTATTCAAAGACTTCCTTTTCTTATAATACCATTTGTTTATTTGTCCATATAAATAAGCTTTTAAAGCATCCCATGTGTATATGTCTAGAGTGTTTGATAATGAATTTATACTTATAAAATTTTGTATTCCTTCTTTTAAGAACATATGAAAATATTTTAATTATGTAAGATATGCAGGAATTCTTTTTATTTGTACATTAGGTGCACTATTGACATTAAGCTCAAACATAATTGAATTATGATCAGAAATTGGGCATGATATGATTTTGCTGTTTGTTAAATCATTTATTATTCATGTGGAGAGTATTATCCTATCTATTCTAGAATATGTTTTGTATCTATTAGAACAGAATGTGTATTGTAATGAGCTCTGATCTGTATTATCATGAATCTCTTTTAGATGCTAAGAGTCCATGAATTTTATTTATTGTTTAGCTTGTGGCATTATCTTTCTTTTCCCTAAGGTACTAGAATATTTTCCATCTAAAGTACAGTTGAAATCCCCTGCCATGTTCCCTTCAGACTGAGCAACTATTTGATTTAAATGTTTAATAGTATTGGTTCCTAAGCTGGGTAACCAATAGTTGTTAACCAGTGTATAACATTTTTTTTACTTATTTCAATTATAGCTAGACAGAGCATTCCTTTGTCATTTTGAGATGACTTAATTATTCTAGGTAAAGGAAGTGATTTGTTCCAAAGAATAGCTACATCCCTTTTCTTTTTTGAATGTTCTGAACTTGCTATGACTGTATATTTGTTTGTGTTCAGAAATTTAATATTGTCTTTCAATAAATGAGTTTCTTGTAAAAAATCATGTTGTGTTTGTGTATGGCTAGATATTTAAATAGACTTCCCATTTTGATTGGGTTATTCAGACCATTTATGTTGATTGATATACCTTTAAGTGTGGCCATTTTATATTTTTAACAGTATTAGCATAAATTGTGTCTTATCTGTATCATATATGTATTTTATGTATCCCCTCTCCTAAATGAAAATTGTTTAATCTATAAACTTTGGTCCATGTTTCACAGTGGGTAATATGTATGTTGCAATTATTGTAGCTTGTGTTCTTATATAGCTCTATTATAATGGATGTCAGGTGAAACATTTTTTTATAAAATTAGTTGTATGTATTAACTTATAGAAAAATAATGTAGCTCCCCGCCTGGAGTTAGAAACTTCTTGTCCCAGTGACATCAGTCACTTGGATCAAACCCTTAGACAGTAGCAACAGAACATAATAACCACTTGTATATATTTAAGTAATTAAAACTAAATAACATGCTAGATATTATTTCTTCTTGTAACATAATACAATTGATTAAGTATAACGAATCTGATATAACTATTCATTCTTGAAAATAAAGTATATTGCATGCATTAAATAAAACTGAACTTTAAAGAAGAGAGTCAATATAACCTAAATGAACAGGTTGCTCCCAAAGGAATAGTGTAAGACTAACTTTGTTAATCAACTTCTCTATAATCACGCTAAAGAGTGTTTAATAAGGTGTTAATAACCATTATCTATTATCATTACATTCCACTTTTGTTGCCCTCTACAGGCAAATATTGATATGTTTTAAAATAAATTGTTTCTTTACACTTTGCTACTTTAAAACATCATATACAGCCTTACTATATATCGTGATGAAACTATTATCTTTAATGTATGAGAGAGAGAAAAATAAAACTTTTGACTATGGAGCTTATATAATCTTTCCCATTTGATAGCAAAGGGTGGTGATAATTGAGTTTGCAATGAAATAATTGCTTTAGTGTTATAGCATCTGTCATGAAGCATTATTTACCCTGTATAGTGATTTTATATATATTGTAATTGAGTTAGCTGTGATTTCCATACAGATTATGATTTCATTCTCTTTTCATTAATATATTTTATAAAGCTCATTGATGCACTCATTTGGTATTTTGCAAAGTTAATAAACGTATCCTGCAGTGTAGCATGTTTACAATGTTTATAATGGGTTGCAAACGTCAGTTTAGAATATCTTTCAAGAAATTATTCACAAATTAATTGGAATGTAAGCTGTTCTGACACATACAAAATGTGACATTAGATGTAACTGAATTATACTTTGGTTAAGTGATCATTCTCAAGCTGTGAAGCATTAGTTTTGTGTAGCTACCTGCAAGATTGGCTGTCATTGCAGATATTTAAAGCTTAAGACTAACAAGCAGTTTTCTATAGCTCAAATTGATATAAAGCTATATTTTATTCCTAATCTGTCACAAACTAGATCAAGCACTGCAGTATTAAACACAACTCATATCTAGGTATGCATTCAGTTAAGCTAATGATGTAATCAAATCAACTATCTTTTTTTTATTTTTTTTGAAAAAATATATCAGAAAGATGAAATCTGCCTTTCTTTTGTCCATATGTTGTAATCCTCGTTGACCAACCTCTATGTTGACAATTTTGGGCTGTTTTGTAGGTTAATAAATGTTGATTTGAAGTTAAAAACTGTTTCCCAAAGATATTCAGGCTGTAGGCTTCCTGGTTTAGTTTGTCTCATTGTGCTCACATCATCAGTGCATGTTGCATTGTTCTAAAGAGAAATGAAGCATCTGAAGAGATTTCCAAGCTGTTTCTAGGTTGTGCGAGCTAATTGCAGCTAGTGGATCATCAGCGCGAGGAGATTTACAGCCCCAAAGTTGTCTGTTGAGGGAAATCAGCTGGAAAACTGCAAAAAAAGGTTACATCAGCTTTTTTCTTTTTTTGGATAGTACCTTGTGAAGGAAAGGCTTTCGGGGTTCCTTACAGTCAGCATGAGTCTATTACAAACTGCAGGCATTCACACAGAGGATATAGAATGCTATATCACATTTCCTTTTATTTCTCTTTTCTTATCATTCCCTCTTCCCACCCATTCTCCTATTTCATATGAACTATTCTAATAAGAAGAGAGAAAAAAACACAGAACTGAAACTCAGGAACAGTATCCCCTTTTCTTTCCAAACATACACAATATCAAGCCAAAAAGATATTAATGACCTGTAACACCAGAAAGTTGTTTAAAGACATGATACACCAGAGCAGAAGGTTATTCAAATAACTATTCATAAACCTCTATAGGGAGATATACTACACAATTAAAGAGGAAGGAAGATGTATGGGTCTACTTCATATGACCTAAATTTCATGTGACTGAAATTTATTTGACTGAGACCAAAACACTGAAAGTTCACAAGACTGAAAACTCATTTGACTGAAACTCATAACACTGACGCATTAAAGTAAAAGGCATATGCCCTTTTACCCACTGTAGTGCGATTCTTCAGTTACTATATATAGTTAGGGGGGTGTTAGGGGTGAAGCCCCCCCCACATAGTTTAGGTAAATATTGTTTTCTTCAAAGAGTTATTCATTGCAGTTATAAATATCCATGTGTATGGTTTAAAATGTATAAAGTATGTGGGGGGAAAAGCCCCCCACACACCCCTAACTATATATACTAAATCAAGGATAGCACTACAGTGGGGAAAAGGGCATATACCTTTTACTTTAATGTGTCACTGTTATGAGTTTCAGTCAAATGAGTTTTTAGTCTTTTGAACTTTCAGTCAAATGAAATGTAGGTCACATGAAGTAGACCTATATATATATATATATATATATATATATATATATATATATATATATATATATATATATATTGAATATTTAACATCTAAAGCAGAACTTTTTTAGTCCATTTTACTTATATAGAGGATTGTTGTGCTTATATCTTTAAAAATATAGAATCAATATACTATTTATATACTATTTCTAGAATGTCTATATTTAGGGGGTAGATTATGTCAGCATTATTATTCTATTATAATATGTAATGTTATCTAAGAATGACTGCTTGATACCATTACATTTATAGAAGAGAGGGTAGTATATAACTATATTTATAATAATAAAACTAAACTTATGGGATATATGTAGCTGTATAATTATTTCATTTTTATGATAAGAAAAGCTTACCTTGCACAAAAAGCACAACAGTAAAAGGCTTACTTAATAACATAGTGTCCACAGGTATAACATGATGTAGAAGTATATTATGCTTTACTTCATTTGTTTTTTAGTATTTTTTTGTTTCTCTGTAGTTTTCCAGGTTGAGTTAGATGCCAGTCCTTTAAGAGAAGGGTTTTCCCATTCCATTTCTTCTATTTTTTCTAAGATCATATCATTTTTAATAAAAATCAGCACAGAGTCTAGGTCCTCAAACACCTCAAATCCTTCTGGGATGAAAATCTTCAGCTTTTCAGGAAACAGAAGCTGTGTCTTCACTTGTGCTTTCTTCAGTTCTTTAATCATAGGTAAGAATATTTTCCTTTTGGCTATTACCATGGATGAATAGTCATTGTCAAAATGTATTATTGTGTCATTGAATTTTATTGTAGACTTGGACCAGACAGTTTTTAAAACTAATTATTTGTCAGATGAGGAAATAAATTTGACTATAACAGCTGTAGGTTGTTTTTTATTGGTGGTATTAATAGCAGTTAACCAAAGTAAGGCAAAAATGAGGTGATTAAAACCAAACAAGGAAGCAGAGAACTACCTTGCAAAGTGAAACAATAAAGCCTCGGAGGGAATTAATGCAGCAAAACACTTTTATTGAAGTATAAAAAACACCATTAATGTAGTTAAAAATCCATTTTCGTTTCGACAACTTCATCAGATGTGGGCTGAAGCATAACTCATCATGTTAAATACTCAAAAATAAATGACATTGTAAGTTAATTATCCAATGAAGATCCATTAAAATTCAGTCAAATGTTTTCCATCAGTCCTTTTGTATCACAGGATCGAACCTGACACAACCCTTTTCATTTTAAAACCACAAAAAAAAACATGGAGTCAACAAAAAATGATGATACAAGCAAATGAATCATCTAGAAGAGTCTGTTGCAGCTATATATATATATATATATATATATATATATATATATATATATATATTTATATATATCCTAAAAGTCGACAATTAGAAGTAGAATATGCATTTATTTTGATATTCAAAAAATAATTTGCAGCTCATACTTTGGAAGTATCAACATTAATAGCAGTTAGTGACCGGTGGGCTCTTTCTATGCCAAATGACATAGCTTCTGGAAGATCAAGAGTTTTTGGTAGCCAGGTAGTAAGAAAACTTGTCATGTTATTTCCTTCTGTTTTTTCAGGTAATCCAAAAATCCTTAAGTTGTTTCGACGAGATCTATTCTCAGGATCATCTAGTTTATTTTGTAGCATGGTGTTTTGCTTATGTAAGAACTCTACATTATTTTCCTTTTCAATTATTCGGTCATCCATGTCATTTAGTGCGTCTTCTATGCCTGTTATCTGGATTGTTTGTTGTTTTAAGTCCTCATGAAGTAGATCCATTTGTTTAGTGTTTTTTTTCTTTGAAGTTGTCTATTTTGATGTCAATTTTATCAATCTCTGTATTTAAATCCTGGATATTTGTTATCAGAGTTTGAAGTTGTCTTTTGAGATTGGATTCTTGACTGCTTGTCTTTGTGAAGCTCATGTTGAATTTCTTCTTCAGATGAATAGTAGTTTTCCAAGTATAATTTTGGCTGGAAAATCTGTCTTCTTTTTACTTTTTTGCAGATGTTGTTGCAGATGTTGATTATTATAGGTTTAGCCAAAAAAAAGTTCCAAATTTTTAGTTAGAAGACAAAATTCCAGTGTAGATAAGATTCCTTTAGTGGAGCTATTGAATTCTGCTGCTACTCTGTGCCCATCTTGGTCACGACCCCTGCATGAATTCTTTACAGTGTATGTAAGTGTACACTAAAACTGTGTTTCCACACTGTAATGTTCTAAAGTTCTCTTATTTCACAGTTTTTACAGTAATGCTCAGGTAAGTCTAGCTCCAGACTTAATACAAGCTCAAATGGAATACCATTAGAGTTCTGCCAGCATTCCACATGGTATTTGCAAACAATGATAAAGTTTACAAACATGAGAGCCTACATTTCCCAATAACAGCATTCAAAACATAGTAAGTAGCAGGAACTAATATTTTAACTTATACTCTGTGCAAAAGGTGACAAGACAATGTACTTACATTTAGAGGCGTGCACACATCTTGGACACCACAGTAATTAAATCTAGCAGGGAAGATTTTAGATTTGAAAAATGGCTCCAAGCTATTCAAGTAGGGTAAAAAAAAACTTCTGATCTGCTCTCAGTGGGCAGGCAAATAAAGAGTGGCAGTGTGGGAGCCAATGAAATGCTAAGTAGAGCCTATGGAGGAGGGTTTGAAGCTCATGAGCCAAGGAACTCAATTCAGAGCAGGCAACACTGTTAATCAGAATGTGTCAGCAGAGACCCAAGATTACCTAAGTACAAATAAAGATTTAAAGTCCTGCAAGGAAAATGCAGGGGGCTGCAGGTCCCAGAGTGTGAGTCTCTCAGCTAGTATTGAATAAAGTTACAGGAACACAAAGATATTTAAATGTAAATCTACACTGGGTATTTGTAAGACACCAAAAAGCTGAAAACTTTTAAAGTGTCCTATTAAACTGTCAGGCAGCTTGCAGATAGGTCCAATGAATAGGTATTAGTACACTGTTGCAGTTTAACTGTAGTGAAAGGAGCCACTAGGTAGATTGAACTGGGTGTTTGTAAGACATGAGAAAGCTGAAAACTGCTTTATACATGTGAATCAGCATATATCTGTTTCCCATACTAGAAACTGCAAAACCGTCATTAAAACAAAGTTTTCACACAAAGCATGAAAGTAATGTTGTAACTTTTCCTACTGCTCTATTTTGTCATTGAAAAGCACTATGTTTATTTTTAACTATACATATATTCCCTAGAGTTTAGATTAATATATAAATAATAAGCCTTGTAATACAAACACATATAACATCTCCCAGCTTCTCAGAGCTAATGTATGCATTGACATTTAAACCCACAGATACTACACTACCTTCCCAACATTTACCTATCCTGAACAAATGTATATCATGTACATATTTAATAATTACATTGTGAATTCTTGTTCTACTCTGAGGGTGTAACACAGTTTATGCTCAGTGCTGACCAGCACTGTATGATTAGAAGTGAGATGGAAACTGTTATATAAATATGGTATTCTCTATGACTTAAAAAGATGTAATTAAAAGGGAGAAGAAGGCTTTGAATATGTTATGCATTGTTATTATTTTGAGTTTAGACAGACTTATGTATAATATGCTATCTATACAGGAAATTATATGTATATAATAAAAAAAAAAAACCCACCCTCCATTTTCTTTACTTTATATTTTCCAATGTATCCCTTCATTTTATCTTACATAGAATATTAAATATTTATAACTGTATATATTATAGCTGTGTGAAATTAAAGTGTAATATACAGCTAAGTAGTATCCTATACAGTGAAGCAGATACTGAGGTAATGCCTTTTATATGGTATGCTTACTTATATAAAATGAATACTTAAAGTGTTCATTATAAATATATTGATGGTAGATTAAGTATGTTATATTATATCAAATTAAGTTATGAATGAAACAGTATATATATATATATATATATATATATATATATATATATATATATATGGTTCCCATTCAGAAGCCTGAAACATCATAAGCCTGAAAATCAAAATCCTGAAACCAAAAGCCTGAAAATTCATAATCCTGAAAACTCAAAATCCTGAAAGCCCAAAATCCTGAAAGACCAAAATCCTGAAACTCAAAATCCTGAAAACACAAAATAGACATACTGATGTCATTGTGGCTTTGCTATTGTTAGCCCTGTGGTGTTAGGTCATGCGTTGGGGTCAGGTAAGTGTGCGGTTTGTTTTATTTTAGGGTTAGGTTTAAGTGAGTTAGGGTTAGCAGGTTAGGCATGTATGCAATAGTGACAAAAATAGGGGTTAGGGGTGGTTTAAGTGAGTTAGGGTTGGGTCAGGTGAGTGTGCGATAGTGACGGACCTTAGGGTTAGGGTTAGGGTCAGGGTCAGTTGGTAGATATTAGTGTCTTTATAGTGACATATTAGCATTATTTGTGTTTTCAGGATTTTGAGTTTCAGGATTTTGGGCTTTCAGGATTTTGAGTTTTCAGGATTCTGAATTTTCAGGCTTTTGGTTTCAGGATTTTGATTTTCAGGCTTATGATGTTTCAGGCTTCTGAATGGGAACCATATATATATATATATATATATATATATATATATATATATATGCAACATATGAAAAGCAGTGTAGATCTTACCTTGTAATTATAACATATCAAAACAGACTTGTTAATTAAAGCATAAACCACAACAATTGTTTGTTTTATAAATATAATGTATTTCTCATTTATTCTTTAGTCTCTTTTGTTTTTCAGTAGATTTCCATGTAGTTTTAGGAGCCATTCTTTTAAGAGTGGGGTTAGCCCACTCCATCTCTTCTATTTTAGCCAGTAATTTGTGGTTTTTAACATGTCACAGCAGAATCAAGATCCTCCAACAATGAAGGTCCATCAGGAAGAAAAATCTTCAGCCTTGCTGAAAACAAGAGGTGAGTCTTAATCTGTACCTTTTTCAGTTCTTTAATTAGAGGTAAAAAATCCTTTCTTTTGGTAATTACCATTGTTGACTAGTCATTATCGAAGCAAATGACGGAGTCATTGTATTTAAATGTGATTTTGACTAGGCTGTTTTTAGAATTAAGCCATTATCTGAAGATTATAGGAATTTTACTATGATAGTTCTAGGTTGTTTCCTGTTGGTACTGTTTCCTGATGTGTGAGTCCAATGTGCTCTCTCTATACCGAAAGATAAAGCTTCTGGTAAATCTAGAAATTTTGGCAGCCATGAGTTAAGGAAACTTGACATATTGTTTCCTTCTATATTTTCCTGAAGACCAAAAATCCTTATATTATTCCGGCATGATCTATTCTCTAGATCATCCAGTTTAAGTTTTAATGAAGTATTTTGTTTAAGCAAAAATTCTATGTTGTTTTTCATTTTCTAGCAAACTTCCATCAAAGTCTGTTAATCATTCCTCAATACTAATGAAAGTCTGTTAATGATTCCTCAATACTAGTAATGCAATAATATTTACTACTGAAGAAAGACTAACCATTATAAAAATGATAATTCTACCTAAAATCTTATACATAATACAATCCATTCAAATTCTACCCCCAAAAAGGTTTATATATAAACTAAACACTTTAATACTAAGATTCTTTTGGTCACAAAACCTCCCCTAGAATTATTATTAATCGACTTACTAACAGCTGGAAGAATGGTGGAATAGCTTTCCCAGATCTAAATCTCTATTCGATTTCCGCTATAATCAGATCAATTTCTCAGCTCTTAGATATAACATATTTAGCTAAATGGAAATCTTTATGGGAAGTATCAGCCATGAAACTTAGAATGAGACCAACAACATATCAACTAGAATTCATAAACACACCTTTTATATGGATCTTAAAATAATATTTTATCACACATGCTAATCCTAATCATACTGCCAGTTACATACATGATATTATAATTAACTTTAGAAGCTTTATATATAAACGTTAAATATAAAGACTACTATTTTTTGTTATTTCCTATAGCATATACACAACAGACTTTTGTTACCTCAGATATTAACAAAATTTCTCAACTGAAAAACAATGAACTCAAATACTGGTTCCAGCTAACTTATGAATACAAGACTAGTTCAATGGATCATATTATACAGGAATATAAACTTAATAATTCCTCATGGTTAGATATACCAACACTTATAATATATCTTGATAATAAGCTGAAACTAGGTTCACCAACCAGCAAACATGACACAGAGATATTATTACAATTTCTTCAATCAACATTATTACACCAGCATACATATTCAGGTAGTCTCTCCTTTATTTATAGACTTTTAAGAGAAGAAACATTTTCTTGCACACATAACTACTGGAGTTATTATAGTCTAATTACTCATAAATCCCCAAGTGAGCAAGATAAGGTTAATATGCTACAATCAGCTAGGAAAACATCATTTTCTCTGAAATGGAAGATTTACACATGGAGATTCATGAATAGATCCTTTTATTCACCGCAAATAATGGACAACATTAATAAAAAACAGAACATCTGTAATAGATGCGACTCTAATGTAGATATTAACTGGGCACATATGTTTTTTGACTGTCCAACCTTAAATATATTTTGGAATAAAGTAAATGACTTTTTACAAGCACTTTTTTCAGACAACTTCACATTGAATAAATCATTAATCAATTAACAATGTTCCACAATGTGTTTACTATGGACTATATTGGCAGTGGCTAGAAAGATCATAACACAAAATTGGATTTCAAAGCATCCTCCTACATTCTCTGAGTTTACTAAGTTATTAAAAGAAGTAAATCATTTACAGATAAGAACCATAACCTCTAGAACATCTAGAAAGACATATGAAATCATTTATGGGTTAACTTACAAAATATGTTAAAAAAATGATCATTTTGCATAAAGGTAATTGACTTTCCTTGTCATTCATGAGAACAGGTTACAAAAGGAAGGTTATAGTGTATGTTAATGTAAAAATACTGGATGTCTATGTACATACTTTAGTTTGTCTGCTTTGTTATTTGTATATTCATATTTAAATGCTATAAATACACGTTATCAGCTTGTAAATCTATAATGTAAATTATCTTATATATGTCTATGTGATTTTCATTATAATCAAAATCAATAAAACTGTTTTTAAAAAAAAAGACAGCTGAAAACTTTTAAAGTTTCCTGTTAAACTGTGAGGCAGCTTGCAGATAGGTCCAGTGAGCAAGTATCAGCACACTGTTGCAGTTTAACTGTAGTGAAAGTAGCCGCTAGGTAGATTGAATTCAGAAATTTCACACATCTAGGACATCACAGTAATTAAATCTAGCAGGGAAGATTTTAGCTTTAAAAGGATTATATCATATTAAATTATATAAAAATTATCAATATTATATCATAGTGCAGTTGATTAATGGCACAATAGAGTAAGTCATTCCCATCATACCTGGATGGGGCAAAGGTGTATAGACTGGATAATCATAAACATGTATTTTTTGAAACAATATAGTCATGAGGCATGTCATGGATCTAACTCTGTCTCTTTTTTCTCTCACCCCACTCCTTGTGTGTGTGTGTGTGTGTGTGTGTGTGTGTGTGTGTGTGTGTGTGTGTGTGTGTGTGTGTGTGTGTGTGTGTGTGTGTGTGTGTGTGTGCGTGTGTGTGTGTGTGTGTGTGTGTGTGTGTGTTTGTGGAATATGTTATATGGCTTAAAATGTTCTGTTGTCATACATTTTTGCTTACAAAAAGTGAAATAAAGCACAGAGAGGTGGAACAACCAATGTAGATAAGCCAGGCATCCCTCCAGAGATACCCAGCACTTTAGGGTCCAAGGCTGTCAGTGCTGCTTCCACAACCCCTGCCCTACCTGCTCCATCTGCATCAGATAGCTCTGCCTTGGCTACTGGTTCAATAGTACCCTCTGGGAGTAGTAGTAGTGGAGGTGATGATTTTGTTACCCACGCAGAGTTGACAGGGCTAGTGGAGGGTATCATGAATAGGAGTCTAGGTGCCGGAATCAGCAGTGTACAAAAGGTGTTTCATCATATTCTCAAGACTATGCCACATCTTGTACTAACACAGGAAACTGAGGCAGGAGAGTGTGATGTCAGTTCTGAGGGTGAGGTCTAGATTCTCACTTTTCTCAGGCTTGACATGAGTGCACCTGTGATATCATCTATCTATCACCAATTTGGCATTCCCCAACCTTTTGTGTTCATTACCATCCCTGTCTGTCTTATCCTGTATGACAGGCTTGACGTGAGTGCACCTCTGATATCCCCTACCTATCACCAACCTGGCATCCCCCAACCTTTTGTGTTCATTACCATCCTTGTCTGTCTTGTATGTCCTGTATGACTGCTCCTGCTTCATCACCTATCCTACCTCCCTTAGCCTCATATTCCTAAGCCCCTTTCTCATCATTTCCTTCTCTTTGAAAGTTAAAAAAATAATAAAAAATGGACACCTGTCCCACAATAAAATACCTACACATAGCTCGCCACTTCACCTATGTGTCTTCTTGACACACTTGATTTGGGACAATTGTCTCTACAACTGTATTCTGTTTCAGCAAACTTTCATTAGTTTGTGATCTTAGATATATAGTTCAAATCCCAATGTCACTGCTTACAGTCAGTGCACGTTAACAGTGTTGTCATCCATATGTGCTATGTTCATGTGCAGATGTTGTTTCCTCTTAAAGAATTTATTCTAAATTTCCTTTTGAAATGCTGCATTGACAACTGATTCTGCCATTTGAATAGATTGTTATTCCATACCAGTTGCAGTGAGAAGCATCCACAGGACTGAGGACATGAGATGATGCAATGTATGTTGTTGCCTAAATAAGACGTGCTCCAATATGGAATTATATCCACAATGTACATAACTGCTGTTCTACCATCACAGTGACAAGAACAGGGGTCTACAGGTATGTGTGGGTATACCTAGTATCCAGCAATGTTGTCTGACATACAGCAAGGTTCTTTTTTAGTGGTTACAAGAATACATATTCCTTGATTCATACACATGATGTAGTGCTTTCACATAACCACACATATGACAATTGGCAATGTACTTATACCATGACACATTCATTGTTCCCACCATGGTGTTGATTTTCGCAGTGCTTAGGCAAGTGTTCCAAACCAGCACTGAGTGACTATATTCTTCCCCTAACTGTTCTGCAGGAAAGGCATCCTCTCCATTTATACTGTGTACATATAGAGTAGCACAGGCTTCCCCCATCCATTTTAGCAGATAAAGGCTATGAGTAAATAAAGTACAGCTGACTTAATGGCTTCACATAAGTGGAGTTCAACAGCTGTGATAACAGTTCCACTGTAGTGCATGTGATTAATAGCCATATTGTTAGTTGGAGGAGTTGCACAGATTGATGTTCAGTTCCAGCATAGGGAATCATTTTGTGTAAACATGTGAACGTAGCTTTGGATTTTATGGCATTACATATTTGTTCTGCCAATGCCATGGTGAGAGTTCTACTGTGGCATATCCATTGATTACTCTGGGTGGTATGTGTAAAAAATACAAAGAAACATTCCTTGACCATAGAACATTGATACAGGACTGATCACAATTGTGTACACATGAGCAAAATCATCTAAATGCCATCAGTCTGACATTCTAATGTAACATTCATTATCAGGGATCCTTTTTTAATTCATACATTAATTTCAGTTGTTTGTGATAATATCTATTGCTACATCTTGTAGTACACGCCAACAATACATAGCTCTGTGGAATATATTGCATCATAGTGTGGTGTTTGCATCTCTTATCTGTCTGCATAATAACTGTGTCAGACAGGACTGCCTTACACAAGGATATTACGTATGTCACACTCTACTCCCACATTTGTAACACCACACACACTTACCGATGGGATGCATAACCATTAGAATATGAAAGTACATAATTCCCTTCAAGGGTGATCCTCCTCATACATGTGTTATGTCTATTTCGGCATTCACAGTTAATACACAACTCAGTGGTCATGTTGATGGGATGGGTTAGATTATTGCAAAAGGAGATTATGGCTTCTGAGCCACTCATATGTTCCAAAATGTTATATTGACAAAATGCACACTATGTAAATAACCCATAATGTATGTACTGTCCTTACTAACTGTCATCTCAATACAGCATGTTAATGACATTCATATCCCATGTAATCCCCTGTTACAATACTAATTTGTCTGTCAGATCCTGTAATATCAGGTTTGCTTTTATTTACCTATATTTGCTCAGGAAGTGTGACGGCCATTAATTATTATGACATACATATTGCACAATTTTGCTATTACAAAATTGTCTTTCTGACATAAGCACCTTTAAATTATCTTACTACAATTTGAACATTTACCCTCCCCACTTACATCTTTCTGTATGCATCTCTTTGACTTCTGTGCACATTGTCCTCAGTACACTTTCTTCTGTCTGGCAACTCATCCATCGTAGCTGCCCTTGCTGTTTACCATCTCTTCTTATTTCTGTATTCATGCATTTCATTTATGTGCACATTATCCTCAGTGCACTTTCCCTACCTGGTAACCCATGTGTTGTACTTACTCCTGCCATTTACCCTCCCCACTTACTTATTTCTGCATTCATATGTATGATTTTTATGCACAGTATGCTCAGTACACTTTCCCCTGCCTGGTACAGCTTGCATTATTTTCCTTATGTATCACTTTGTGCTGTCCGCGTGAGCACGCTTAACAGGTTTTACGACAGGGAAGCTTGTTTGTTCAGTGTGTGTGCTTGTGTTTCTCAACATGTTTTTGTAGCCACCAACACTGCTGCTGGCCAAGAAAACACGCTTGTATTCCTGTAAGCATAATAAGCAACATGTGTGTGCAATTATCACTGCTGCTCATTGCTCTGACATGTAAACATTGTGTAGGCTTCACTTAAAGACTACATGTTTGTTCATGAATCCCATGGTTAGGCTTTATACTAAGGTTTGTCGTTGATTATTAGGTCAGACAGTAAATTTATTTCATGGGGGGGGGTCTAGAGACAGCATATTTTAAGGTGCATTCATTTCTAAAGGTTGAAATCTCAAAACATTGAACCACTGAATAACAAAGACCAGAGGATCAACGTTTTGAAATCTCAAACCTTTTCAATGGAGATCGCTGTACAGTGCGGAATGGGAACTTTACCATTCTCTTCACTGTAGTGCGATCTCGGAGTCACTATATTTAAGTAGCATGGGAAGGGTGCAGGGGGGCTTTCATGCCTGCAAAAACATGAAATTAGTAGGTTTTCATTTTAGATGTTTTTTTTTTTGTTGGTTCGAGATTTCAAAACTTCGATCCACTGGTGTTCATTATTCAGAGGTTCGATATTTTGAGATTTTGACCTTTAGAAGTGAATCTGTTAAGGGATATGGCCAATATTGTAGAGTCTGAGGTATGGTTTGGTGCTTATGGTCAGTTTATTTTGGAGGATGGATGTCTTAAAGCAAAGTTGAACTTCTCTTAAGCCTCATACGAAATGCTGCAGAATTGGGTTTTTCATTTTCTCAGGTACATGTAACTTGATATTTTTCAGTGATGTGTTTGGTTCTGGCATTGTGTCAGTTTACTGCGAAGTGATGAGCAGCTTATGTATTTTTGTGAGTTTTGTATGAAATGTGTCTTGTGCTTTGTAACATGTTTGTTTTTCAGCTTCATACATGAAGATCGAAGTATAGATGTGAGTGTCTTTACTTCAGGCTAAATTTCTTTTTTTTCTTTTTTTTTTATTATCTTCTTCACTTCCTTTTTGAGGGAAGTTATTATTGTATTTCATTTAGTCATTTCCTCCCTTTTAAGGGCTGGATTTGTGATAGTCTTTGGCAACATTCTCTGTATCATTTTATGTGACTTTACTTTCAGTGAGGATTACCAGAGTATTTCTTAATTTACATCTATGTTAACTTATAGAGGCCAGTTTTACATGCTATATTATTGTATGTTTGTGTCATAGTGTACAGAATGTCTATGTAGGAAGGTCTGATTCATTTGGTTTTCTGTAGTGAAGATGCAGTTGTCTCAGTTTCTATGTGCTTTAATTAATATTTTATATTTAGGCTTTAGGTTTTTCATTTTTTTACCTTTTTATATTTTGGGGCTAAATATAGTGTTTTATATGCTATACAGCTCTGTACTTTTGGTTGCTGTAGTTACTGGCATGTCCTTAACTAATTATGAATAATTATGTCTTTTTGTTGATGTTGCTGGCAGAGCTGAGACAAATGGAAACCACAAAACGAGATGAAAGTGAACAAGAAAACACACCAAAACCAAATCCAAAAGTTTGCTGGAGAACCAAATAAGGGCCCGAGTTCTAAATAAAAGCAAACAGATTTATTTCCACAATACAAGTGAAGGAAATGTGAAAAACACAAGTTGCATTAACGCTGCCACTTAAAAATACATTTTCGGACACCTTCCGCAGATGCAAATACCCCCTATTAACCAAAATCAGTGCTTTTATATAAACCTGTTCCTACTAAAACTAATCATTTGTAAGGTCATTATCTAATAAAAATGAACCTTTTATAAAACTATGTGGAATCAAATGCAATAAGAATCTTTTCATGTGTGTATGTTACCATATATAAAAAAACATTTTGACATAAAAAACACGTCCTGCTTCATGAATTAAGTCACAATAAATTAATAGTATATATCCTTATTAAAGGTTAAAAAATATATAAAAATTGTTAAATATACACCATAATGTTAACTTTTACTATGCATTTACCCACATTTTAAAAAATACAAGCCTGCCTTCTAGTGGCTTATTGGAAAATTATAATTTTGCAGCCCTTAACTTAAGAACTGGAAGAATAGAAAGCATATTATTTAAGCCTGGACTTTTGGTGGCTTCCAGGATAATCTGCCAAAATAACTCTCGATATTCTAGTTTGGCTTCCCACATTTCCCCTCTGATCTCCTTGGGTATAACTTCCAAGACAAAAAATGTAAAGGAGGCCTGTTCACATGTTAGTTTATGATGGAATAAAGCATTGTTGACATTTTGTTATTTGATTTCATAATAATGCTCATAGATTCTTAATTTTAATTTTCTTTCCATCTTCCCTACATAAAATGAGTTGCAAATCAGGCAGGTGGCAAGATAGACAATTCCATTTGTATTACAGTTGGAAAAACTTGTACTCATAATTTTCATATTTCTACTTTGTACTTCTATGAAGGAATTGTTGTGTATGTGTGGACACAGTGAACAGGTCCCACATTTAAAATTTCTCATTTTACCTTGTCTACCTTTGTAATTCGAGCCACACCCAAACTCAAATAAATTCTTAATGTTCATATCCTTTCTATATGTGAATTTTAAGGGTTGTTTATATACAATATCCAAATCTGAAAATTGTCTAAATCTATCCCATTCCCTGTTTATGACCTGCTTGATAACCCCAGAATCACCAGTATAATCCATAATATAAGCTTCTTCCCAGTTAGTCAAACTCTTAGTGTTAATCTGTGTTGCTGTAGCTGTAGGTTCATCTTTTCCCAAAATGGGGGCAAACCTCCCCTTTCTTCCTTCAACAACCTCCATGGTAACATCATTAATTAAGTTGTCTGGGTAACCCTTTTCTCTAAACATGTCACATACAAAATCACATTCTGTTCTAAAATCATTGTCCTCTGAGGTCATCTGACTAATCCTTACCAATTGGCCTTTTAGTAAATTTTTCTTTTGAAAAAATGGATGACCACTGTTGAAATGAAGGTAGGAATTGGAAAAGGTATTTTTCCTATGTACTTTAGAGGAAAATTCATTGTCCGTTTTATGGAGGGAAATGTCCAGATATATCAATTCTTGACTATTAAAATTGTAAGTGAAATCCAAAAAGTTGGTGGTGCCTTTTAAATAGGACAAAAAAATCCAAAAATCTGTCTTTACTGTCTATCCAAAATATACAAATGTCATCCAAAAAACGTTTGCAGAGGCACCAACAACTGGCAAATTCATTATTGAGTACAAATTTTGCTTCCCACCAAGTCAAAATGATAATTGCATATGTTGGTGCACAATTTGCCCCCATGGCAACCCCTTTTCTCTATCTAAAAAACTAATTTTCATAAAACATGAAATTGTTTTTGAGAACAACTTCCATTAATAATAAACAATTGCAAAAATCACTATGATTGAAGTTGACATTGTCCCTCATACACTCCTCGGGCCACAATAGCCCTATATCGTGTGGAATGGAACCAAATAGGTCCACAATGTCTAAAGTCACAAAAAGAATGTCTGAATGGAAAAGATTAGATTTTACCTGCCTCAGTAGGTCCCAAGAATCTCTCAATACTGAGGGGACCCATTGGATAAATCCTTTAACTTAACATCCACATACTTAGCAAGAGGTGTAGCAATGGAACCTTCTGAGGATACAATGTGTCGTAATGGAAGATTCAAAGGATCCTTGTGGACCTTTGGAATCCCAAAAACTGAAGGTAGCTTGGGGTTCTTGTTGGACAAAAAGTTATATGCATCAATATTGATCGAACCCTCCAGTAACAGGTCATTAAGTAAAACATTGATTTTGGAATTGGCTATATTTATCTCACTGACAGAGGCCCTGGAATATTTACTATTATCATTCAACAATTCCTTCATTTTAGATTCATAAATAATAGCATCCATCAGTACAGTATCCCCCCCTTTGGTTGCATTATTTTCACAGCTTTGTTGTTTGTCAAACCATCTAAAAGACACCTCTCTTCCCTGGAAAGGTTGGAAAACACTCGGTGTGCATTCACTTCCTTCCTGATTTCCCTTTCCAATATATTTTCCAAATTTTTGAGTGAGGGTGAGGGGTGGGGGGGTAAATGTACTTTTCTTCTTTAATAGTGTTGATAGTTTCCTATCACATGTTCCATTGTCAAACCATAATGCTAAATTATATTTCCTTATGAAAAGTTTTAAGTCCACAATGGCCCTAGGAATATTAACTTTCCTAGCTGGAATGAATTTAAAACCTTTGGAAAATAAATTGAAATGTTCAAAACTGATATCTAAACTACTATAATTGAATATATTGTAATTGTTAAACTTAAAAATGTTGTCCTGTTGAATAATGTTCTTAGTATTTACATTTGCCATTTCCATGTTTACCTCCTGACATTCCCTCTGTAATTGCGATAATTGTAATACACAGGATTCTGATTCCTTATCCTGTCTGATCTCCAAAAGGGGGGAGGGGTAATCTAAAGGGGTATCCAGATTTTGTTCATTGTGTGCACCATTCAAATCGTCCTCATAGCCATATTGGTCCATATTTGAACTATTGTTTCTGACAACCTTTCATGTTTCTATGTAACTACAGAAGAACCTGGGTTTAGGGTATGCTACACACTCCTTGTATTCACTGATATCCCTCTATGACTTTCCTTCCTTCGTTTTCATACTGCTGATACAATTTTTATCAATCTGGGCAAATATATTGTGATACAAAGCTTTTTCTGAGTCCACAATAAAAAGAAGGTCATTTAAAATACACCAATTAATTGATTTCATTTCCCTAAACAGTAAGTTTTTCTCCCTCTCATTCTCTGCTATAATAGCTCTTACAATGTCTAGACCGCATTTATCAAAAATGTGTATAAGGTCAATGTGAAACTCAGAACCTTCTTTCATGTCATTGGAGTATTTGCAAACCTGTAAACCTTTAGGAACAATGTTCCTTTGTAAACATTCTTTTAACTAAATTAATCACAATCAATACATTTGAATTTGTCCACAGAATAAAACATTAAATCCAAATTGTCTCTATAAGTAGAGGTTGTTATTTCCATACTGCTTGAGGACTTTTTAGAATTAAATGCATAGTTCCTCGCTAAAAAAGCATTATAGTCAAAAACAGTGTTGAGCATAACAGAGTCACCTTTCCTTGTGTTAAAGATGTCACTTGTTTTAGCTCCTGAAGGCTCCTTCTCCTTCTTACGAGTGCCATCCTGATTGGAAAGCAAAATATTAGGAAAATTCAAAAAATCATTAACACTAGGGTCTGGGTTGTCACCCACATTGCATTGAGAAAGTACCTTGCCACAAGAACCACCAGGAATAATTTTCTGATGTCTCTGACTGATTTCCTGATTACCAGCCGCACCGGACACAAGCGTAACAATTGATTGGCAGGCTGGGGTCAGAAGCTCTACCAGCTGAGATAACTGGCCAATCACTTTCCTTAATTCTCCTCTTTCTCCTGCTCTGAAGTCCTCTGCACTCTCTGCCCCTGGAAACTCCGCCATCTCCGTGAAAACTGGAAACCACAAAATGAGATAAAAGCAAACAAGAAAACACACCAAAACCAAATACAAAAGTTCACTGGAGAACCAAATTAGTAACAAGAGGTTTATATAAAAGCCCTGATTTTGGTTAACAGGGAGTATTTGCATCTGAGGAAGGTGTACGAAAACATATTTTTAAGTGGCAGCGTTAATGCAACTTGTGTTTTACACATTTCCTTCACTTGTATTGTGGAAATAAATCTGTTTGCTTTTATTTCGGACTTGGGCCCTTATTTGGTTCTCCAGCGAACTTTTGGATTTAAAGTTGAGATAAATGTTTGATGACAAAAGCAGAGAGCTGAGAAATGTTTGATGACATTGGTAAAGGAGTGCTGAACAAAATGTTTTGTATGTTGGCTTTTTTTTTTTTTTTTTTTTTTGTCAAGTCTACAACAGGTGCTTGTTAAGATGTAAGAAAGAAATAAACTGTGAGAAGCTGTACATAAACTATAGATTTTATTAAGAATGCAGCAGATATTTGAAAACTGAATGTTACATTTTTGCACGCACACACACACACACACACACACACACACACACACACACACACACACACACACACACACACACACACAAAACAGAGCTTAGAGCAACTTAGACTCACACACACACACACACACATTTAACAGAGCTTTGAGTTACTTAGACTGTTCTTCTCAAAATCTGTATTACCATACGTGGACTGGAATTTTCTGGTTATCTAAGCAACTTTTCTTCAGAGTCTGTTAAGTGTATATTAAAGTCTGACCCACTAGGAAGTGAAGAATTGTTTAAAAATGTGCAGAACTGTGATTCCTTTATTCAAAAGAAAATACAGGGCATTTTTGCAAAAGAAGTTTAAAGTTTTTTCAAGTGATGTACTTCTATAAACATTCAGTGTAACACCACAGTTCCGTTTGTCTTCTCTTCTCACTTGGAGTGGTCAGTGGACTTTATGAAATTTATGGACTGGCAGTAGTGAATAACTCTTTTATACACTACAGATAAGACACATATCCCAGTGCCCAGAGTCAGTGAACTCATATCTAGAAATTTTGCTTGTCAGTCTTTTGCAACTGATAAATGGTGTTAAGAATAAGAGGTGGTTAGACTGCGATTATCTTCCGATTGTGACAGTAGAACCAGATGGTTTTTAATAATTTTATAATGATGTCCATTTCTTCAAAACATTTTTATTTTATATTTTCCTGTGTTAGGAGTATATTTGTCTGTATATATAACTGCTGAAGTATACTGCCTGATTCCTTTAAGTAAGAATTTCATTATTCAGTTTTGAAAGTTTGTGGCTGGTTGTTTAATTAATGTAAATGTAATTACACAAAACTGGTGAAATGTAACTGTTGCCTTGCACATTTTGAAGAAGAACTGCTTAGCCATAGTTACCATAATTTGATAACATGACTGCCTCATTTTAAGAGTGTATAATAATTGTGCATGGTGGGGCTAGATTTGTTTAAATGATTGCAGCATGTTACAGTAAAAGCAGTAAATAGATATTATTAGCCCCTCTTATAAATCACTCTGTATGAATGTAACAGTTTTAGTCATGATGCAGCTCCTATTCGTAAGGTACCACTAAGTTGCACTGGTCTGAAAGTGATGTGCTTGAAATCCTGGTAGCCAGCAGTTATAGCATTATTTTGCATTTGTATAGTGCGAAACATATATGGTCGTCAGGCACTGGTCAAAGCCCAACATCTGTCTTTGTTGATCATATACTCCTATGGCTAAGCACCCGATCCTTTAGTCAGAAATACAGCTTGTAGGGTTTCTCCTGATAAACCAGTACTAATCCATGCCAGTTATGTAGTTGGCACAGTATCTTTCAAAAGTCTACAAGGGCATGATTTATCTTTGGAGAAATATTCCCAATTATTACCAGTTTTATCCCTTTTGAGTGCCTAACATGAACTGACCCTGAGGTATTTTGTAGATATTAATGCTGAATTGTATGCTTCCCAGCTACCTGTTTAGATATGAGCTGAAAAAATGGGTTTCCTCCTTTCCAGTTGCAGGATAACAGCTGCCTGGGCAAACTTATCTCCCACTGCATGTTTTTTTTTTTTTTTTGTGGGTTTCTTCATTTTGTCATGTTTTCAGTTCTGCATCAAGGATAACTGGAATGCATTTGGGTAGAGGTAATGCTCTTTTACTAGGCAGGATTCTCTCATCACCAACAACTTTGAACACATGGCAGATATTGTACAATACAGCAAGTGCTTCAAATTTGTTCAATAAACCATTTACCTTAGATGTTGCAGGTAGAGATATTTGTAGTAGTTCCCCCTTTGCATTTGCAGTTGCAAATAGCATATTATCAAGTTTCCAGTGTTAATCTATTTGACTAACACCCTGACATGTTATATCACCAACAGCATAATCAAAGAATGCAGCCTTTCTTTTACACCTTGAAGTAATTTTCACTTGTGGTTGTCCTGTCACCTTAAAAAGAGAAAATACAAGCTGCTAAGAGTAGGACATTATCATGTGTTTCTCAGGCTAACCACTGGGATATGAACAATATGAAACTCTGTTGCCTTTTACATATGTGTCACCTGTCATACTCATTTCACACCATCCTACACCAGTGGTGGGAAAATCTAGTTGATCAGCCCCACACACACAGACACACATCACTAGTGTGCCACGATATTTCATACTGACTTTATTAAAGGAATATGGCTGCCAACATAAAAACAAAGAATGGTGTTGGGCTTATTTAGACTAAAATGCAATTACTCTCAAGTACTAACAAAGCAGTCTGAGAGGGAGCTTAGTGAAGACAAGCTCATTTTCTAGCATGTGGTGCTAAATGTAGATATTTCAGTCACTAAAGCGCATGTCGTGTTTTAAGCCTAATGAAATCTGCGCTTTAGCCCTTTAAATTAATTAAGAAAAAAGTACACCCAAATAAAAGAAAAGTCTGCTTAACTTCGAAAAACAAGGATGCGCTTTGTCCAGAGTATAGTCAGTGTCTGTAATACATGTTCTTGCATAGTATTTACTTATATTTGTACTAGTTTATGTTTTCACATACAAAATGAGATGTGAACTACTCACATTAAAAGGGTGGCACACCAGTCCATAAGGGAACATTATTGCACATTAGGCTTTCATTGTTAACTTGGCAGGCTTCATATGCACACCAAGAAACTGCTCAATGAGTTAGAGGCGGTACTGTTGGCAGGAACACTAAATCTGCAGCATGGAATAAAGGCAAGGAAGAACACTTCCAGCTATTTGTACCATCTGTGCACTTCACTCTAATGTAATCTGTGCATAGACAAGAGAATAACTGCAGCACAGAACAGAAAATTTCTCAGTCTGTTGGGGAAACGGCTAACCTACGGCACTACATTCAAAGACACCAGGCCCAAGGATGGCAAAATGCAAATCAAGGTGTTGCACTTACAATGTTAATCATAATTGCTCAACAGCAAATGGCAGCTTCCTTTGTAGACTGTTTCTATAGTAAAGGTGCTAAAATGTTACATATCTCAACCCTTAAATCAAGCTCTACAAGTATTGCTGCAAACAGATATTTTGCAAAAGAGATTAAGATCCTTGTAGCAGGTGTTTATGATACCAATGGACTTGCAAATGCATAATATCTCTGAACGTAATATTTTGTTTGGAAACAGGTAAATGAAATGGTCCATTGTGGACATTTTTCAACCAAACTCCAACCCATTATATCGATATTTATAGACACATATAAACATATAGACATATTTATATTTAAAACACACACACACACACACACACACACACACACACACACACACACACACACACACACAGACACACACACACACACACACACACACACACACACACACACACACACACACATGCATGCACTCACACACGCATGTACACACGCGCTCGCACACACACACACACGCACGCACACATACACACACACACACACACACACACACGTTTGTGTCAGTGTGACACGCTATTGATCTGTGAAGATCTTATGAAACTTAGTCTTACATTCCTATAGTAGTTTTTATCCTTTATATTTTGCAGATGAATAAACCAGAGACTAGCTGAATAAGGATATGTTGGGATATCTATATTTTCCTATCCATGAGTGGCAGGGGTGCTAAATCAAGATTGAATTTGTGGTGACCAATCCAGTCACCCAAATTACATTTAAAAAGAGTAAGAGAAGTGAGTTGCTTTATGTGGAGTGGAGGACTAATATAACAATTTAAGTGGGAGACAGTGGTCTGCCCATTATGGAAAGGCCATTCTGAACTTGACTATTTTAAGCTGTTTCTAATTAGACTACTTGCATTTGGCAAGATTAGCAAAAGTTGAATGACCTTAAAATTATTTTGGCAAAAGGAATGATATATAAGGGTTCTTTATTATCAATGGTAGAAGGAATTTCTTAATGTTATATGGAGACCGTAACATTTTGTGCGTTTCTGTTGCATTGTATTGTTGTGACAAACATGCAGCAAATCATTGTGCAGCTTTATTGTACAGACAGCTTTCTCTAATGATAACATCAGAAGCTGTTTCTGTCTTTAGATGAAGAGATTGGAAGCATGCAGATTGTTTTATTCACATTTAGATATAGTAAGATGTAGATAGCTCATGTTCTAGACTGTTGAAATAAATCTAAAAGTGGTTTGGGGCATTATGTGGAACTCGGGTGTAAATATCATTGGTGAACACACTTTGAAGTTGAGTAGAGGCTTTTGATTACATTTATATTAAGCAGAAAATAGTCAAATTGTCTGCGTATTAAAATACTTTGCAGAATAATAATCCATTTGCATAATGTTGCCAGAGATGGTGAAAAACAGTGGTTCTAGTAGAGATCTTGAAGCATACCAATGTTAGATTCTTTGGTGTAGGGATATTTCTGTTCTGAGTTCGCACTGTTTCGTACCAAGTTATGTCATTATTATCAAGTGTTCAAACCAGTTTAAGTCATTATTAGTAATGAGTGCCCAAACCAAGTTATGTCATTATTACTTATGCTTGCTATCTTATGCCTTTCAGTAAGGAGGAAGTGGTAAATGGCATCACATGTGTTGGATAAGTCCATACGTTCAGAAACAGGGCTGCAATACCTCGCCCTTATTACATGCACTATGAATTTGTTCTACTGGGAAAAGCTGAAAGTAGAAGAGGAAGAAGAAGTGTCCGTGCCATGTTTAGGAGAAAATGGTTTTCATTTCATGATGTGCTTTACTATAAACAACTGCTTGAAGATGTTTTGCTAGTAACAGAATCTGGAAAGGGAAGAATCGCTGACACATTTATTCAAACTCTGTATGGTAGTGTGCTTCCATGTATGACATCTATCCTTGAACACAATTGTAAGAGGGTAACCATTAGAGCAGGAGAATTTCAGCAGATACTGTACCATAATGTTTATTTTCTGATAATAGTTAATGAACATTTGATCAGGTATCTGTTCTCATCTGAAACAGTTGTTTTTTCAGCTGGAATTGTGCAGAGTGGTTCACTTTTTCAATGTTATTTTCAGAAATAGGAATGACACTGGTGAAATATTCCATAAATCTTTCTTCAGGGTAGTTGTCAAAATTTATTAGAATAATATGCAGTACAGTGGCACAGAGGATAGCACTGTCACCTCACAGTAAGAGGTTCTCCAGTTTGATTCTCCACTGGGGTGCCTTCCATGTGGACTCTGCATGCCCACTCCATGTTTGCATGGATTTCTTCTGGGAGCTCTGGTTTCCTCCCACATTCTAAAGACATCCAATAGGTGATCTGGACACATTAAATTGTCCATAGGTATGTGTATGCGTGAGAGTGTATGGTATGGAAGAACAACCACAGCAGGGCTACCTACCCAGTAATTTGAACCTTTGGTCTAGATAATTGCCATTGTTGAATTGACATTATGACCCTATATGCAAAAGGGAGTTGTAGATGTATGAATGAATATGTGGGTTGTTAAGCTTTACATGTTTTTTTTTTTTGTCTAGCCCAGACTGCAGAGGAAGGCTGTATGTTTTATATAGTAGATGGACACTTAGTGCAGAAGTAGCATAGCAGAGAGGCTCTTGAATCCAGATGCAGTACCCAATTCATACTTTCAACCTTTCCCTGAGTATGACACTATATTTTGGAAATGGATTCATCCTAATCCTCCCCATTGTAGTACAAAGCAACATATATCACATATTCTAGATATGCAAGGTGCATGGAAAGAGATTCTGAAGCATTTCATTATAATAAACCTTATTACCCATTTGTCCCTAGAGCCTAGTCACTGATAAGACCTCAGTGGTCCTGCCAAATCTACTCAAAGGATCTGGTTCCACACCATCACCTCTTTTGTCAACACAGGATTCAGTCAGCTTGCAGTACCAAAGCTGACAGACAGGAGGAGCTGTAAGTCCCTAAAGAAGTGCTGTATGGCAGCACAACCAGCATGATCGATATGGAACCTGAAGATTTGTGCACAGCAGGTAATAAATCCATAATGCAAGCTTTTTTCAGCAGCCATACAATGGGACAGCATTGTAGAGAAGGGAAACATTTCTGTTCTTCCCACTGTAAGTTAGAGGAAGCCCTCACACACTCCCCCACACATGCACAGTCTTTGGCTGCCTCTTCACCATTTCCCATTCTCTACCAGTACAGCTTCTCTGATATCTGGGATTTGATACTGTAGGCAGTTTGGAATCCCACCATTTACTGCCTGCATTATCACTTCTTTCATATAGCTGGAACCGTAGTGACACAGCAATGGTCTGTTGATGTTATTGGGCTTATACCTCTCAATAGTCCCTAATTTTGGCAAAAAATTTAGTTCTGTCCTTTTTTTGAGAAAAGGTAGTGAATTATACTTAATAAATAATGATAATAATAAAGTTATATACTTATTTCAATTCCAAAAATGTGCATTAATTCAAATTCTTTTAATCTGTCAATGCCTTCTGTTTAACAGCGCTAATTTTTTTAAAAGTGTCCCTGATTGTCCCTGTTTATTTCTGGATTTGTTCCTAATTCTGTTGGAATTTGTCATGAGTGGTTGAGAGCTATGACTGGGCTATTCTTTGGGTTCATGGTTTTAAGTTGGCATTCAAAAACAATGTAAAACAAAGTTTTTTTGGTATATCAAAACCTAATTCTCCTTTTGGAATGAAGCGTATGTCTACACTGATCCTCATTAACATATGCCATTTAAGGACATTATAGAATTGTGCATGGAATTACTGTTTAGGAATGCATTCTACCCCAAGTGGGAGAGTTTTCTACATCCAACATTTACTTTTGGTAGTTCTGTATAACTGAAAAGTTTACTGGGGTTTCATTTTTGTTTTCATCCTTCTGCAATTTGTTCCTGTGTACAAATCCAGGAGTCAGACTTCTTCTTTATCATAATAAGCCTTGTTTTGATGCACTAATCCTGGGATTAGACCTCTGTTTTACAATATTCTTTCTGACAGGGTCAGTGATACCAGTTCTTAGTAACTTTTAAGAGTTTGACTTTTTCACGTTTGTCTAGTTTTAAACATGTTTGTTTTAATCCCTTTGCAATGGTCTCCATATTTTAAGATTGTGTAACTTACTTTATGGTCACCTTTGACTATCTTGTAATGTGCTACCTAGGAATATATCTTTAGGGTTAATGGTTAGTATCCAGTCTATGACAGATTGTTTGTCGATATGCGGGTCTTTGCTACTTTCAGTAATTGATTTTGAAATGTCATTTCAGGCTGAAACGGTTAAGACTATACATTTGATTTTCCTTGTTCCAGTCAATGTTTACATCACCTGTTATTATAACCTACAATGAATAGTTTCAGATTCTCAACAGTTAAGAAGAAATATTTAGGCAGAATACCTTTAATTTGTTTGAAATGATTTACTTGTAAAGTAACAGTCAAACTATCTTATTTATTGAATTGCCATATTTTTTTTTGGGAGGGGTCTGTGTAATAAAGTCCACTTGCTCCCAAATAGACTCAATCACTTATAAAAATCAAATAGTATGAAAGTGTAACTCCCATGTTATTAATAAGCAGTGTGAACCAAGTTTGTATAAGAAACTATCAGGAAATACATTTACCATTCAGGTGTGAATTTCAGTCAGTTTATTACAAGTATTTTGACAGCTATTGTGAACTCAACTTTTGAGGATGTATTCTTTTCATCTTCTTCTTGAACTTTTAAAAATAGATCAGTATTAGGAGATAAATTGTCAAATCTTAGCAAGAACTCATGCAGATTTGAAAATATTTTGTGAAAATGTGCTACAGTAAAGTAAAATATTTTTTGAAATGTTTATATTTCCCTTCATTGAATTATACACTCGGTAATCTCAAGATAACAAGCTTTCCACTCCTTATAGCAGTCCATGATTCGCATAGCTATTTGGCAAGGAATATACCTGCATAGAATTTGTTAAGCATTTGCTTGCATTTGTTCATTGTTAACCACATAGTTTGCACTTTTTGCAGTCACAACCCAGACCAGTTATAAGAGCAAGGAAAAGTGCAATAAACATGCACAATTCAGAGTAGCCAGTCAAGTAACATGTTTTAGTGAAGTGGAAACAAACCAGGGTGCCCCAATAAAGCACACACAGACATGGCTGTAATAAGCAAGCAGCATAAAAGGTGGGACTAGAGGTCAGAGCTGAACCCTAAACTCTGGTACTGTAACGTAGAGATCTTCACTTCCTTCCTGCTCAATAATGTGATAAAATAAATAAATAAGAAACAAAATGGTGACAAGAATAACCTTAGTTGTACATCTAGGTGGCTGTTCTGTAATTTCTATACAGCTCTACAGTACAGGCAGTGCTATCTTTACCATAGTCTGAAATTTGTTGCCTATATTTTTACTTAGAAAAGAAGAATGATGGTTAATAAACAAATGAATTATGTCTAGATCAAGGGATGTCATTACCCCCCTTTACTCAGCCATCGGTAGGTCATGTACCCCTCCCCCCCAGCATGTGTCTGCCCAGACACATGCAACAACTGGAGCACCAACACAGATACATTACTAAAAGGATACAAGGCCTAAACAACATGTCTTACATGGACCACCTCAAATCCCTGTTATTATACTCGGTATCCTGACGACTACTAAGATGTGACCTGTGCCTGGCATACAAGGCATTCTTTGACTCATTACTGATGGATTTACTACACATCAGCAAGTCAAATAGCATCAGAAATACTTGGTTTAGAGATGTAAGCCTCTTCTGCAACTTCAACAGAATGGTTTGGAGGGAGAGGTATATCTTACAAAGGACACTGCTGTTCTGGAGCAGACTCCTCATCCACATAAAATAAAGCTCATCACTGTCTATATTCAAGCACAACTTGGAGTTATGAATGGGAAACAGAAAATTTACCATAGGATTGCTCCCTGTTCTGCTAATGGACAGAGACAGCTCCTAAATGCTTTATCCGATGCATGGGTCCCCTCAAATTATCGATGGCATTATCTAGTTATTCTCACTAGGAGTAAAATTTCAGCACAAGTGGAAAAACTTAGAAGATACACAGATAAATATAAAGGAAAAGTACAAAATAAGCAATTTATTGATGACCCAAAAAAGTTTATAGAGAACTGGAAAATAAGGTAAAATGAATTGAAAGACCACCAAAAATGTGGAAGTAGATTAATTTTGGAGAAGTATCTATGAAGATCCTGTAGAACATAACAAAGATGCTAAATGGATAGAAGAAGTAAAAGAAAGAATAAGAAGTTTTAAGGTAGAGGATATGAAATGGGATGAAATAACAGCCAGAGAGATTGAAACAAAGTTAAGAAAAGCCTCTAATTGGAAAACCACAGGCCCAGATGCAGTACCCAACTTTTGGTTAAAAGTATGAATATCTTTGCACGAGGATTTAGCTATGAGTAAGAACTATTTATATGCGCACTCTGAACAGACACCAATTTGCTAACAGCAGGCAAAACAATGCTCCTTCTTAAGAGTGAACCTGCAAGCTACCCTAAAATTATAGACCAATAACTTGCCTTCCCATGACATATAAAACTATACACAGAAAATGAAGCCAACAGAGTTGATAGTTATTTAGAAGAAAACTCAATTATGGCAGTAGAACAAAAGGGCAATAAAAGAAAGTCATATGGAACAAAGGATCATTTGTTGTTAAATAAAGTCATACTGGAGAACTGTAAAAAGGGGAAAAAATTTAAGTGTGGCATGTATTGACTATAAAAAGCATTTGATAGTATCCCACATTCATAGATAAAAAAAAGAGTGTTAAAAATGTATAAAATACACCCTACACTGATCGACTACATTACAGTGGTCATGAAACAGTGGCAGACCACTTTTCAATTAAGCCATGATAAAGGACAGATTATTATCCGAGGGATAAAAATTCAAAGGGGGATATTTCAGGGTGACTCTCTGTCACCATTGCTATTCAGCCTTGCCATTAATCCATTAAGCTCTTTACTTAACAACTTAGGCCACTGCTACAATTTGGCTCCTAAAAAACAAGTAACTGTAAAGACTTCTCATCTTCTATTTATCAATGATTTAAAACTGTATAGCTCATCAGATGAGGAACTGAAAGCACAGCTGCAGGTTGTCAAAATTTTTTCAGTTGACATAAGAATGTCATTTGGTCTTGATATGTGTGTAAAAGCAACCTTTAAAGCAGGAAAGCTGCAGCACCAAGAAAACATCAGTTTGGGACAAGAATGTGATATAAAATAACTTGAGCAAGAGAGAGTGTATAAATATTTGGGAATTCATGAAGGATCAACAACAAAACATGAACACATGTGAATAAAACTTAGTAAGGACACTTTAGAAGACTTAAATTAATTCTGAAAACAGTGTTGTAATCTAGGAAAAAAATCCATGCTTTAAACCAAATTGCTCTTCCTGTCCTAACTTACAGTTTTGGAGTGATTGATTGGCCCCAAAATGTGTTGGATAGATTAGACAGGTAAACAAGAACGATGCTCCATGCTCACCAAATGATTTATAAAAATCAGTGTATAGCAAGATTATATATTTCTGTTCCGAAGGAGGGATGGGCCTCATTGAAACTGATTACATGTATAGATCTGCAATCATAGGACTCCACAAATATCAGCTGACCTCACAAGACCCAAATGTAGTGAAAGTTTTGAAACATGAAGAGAATAAAAATAAAATACTGGTGATGGCAGGAGGAACAAAACAATAACCAAACTTCTTTAGCGTATACTTTATTTTCACCGCTTTCGTCTTACGACTTTTTCAGTACTAAAAACAGCACATAAAAATGTCTCTACTTATATATACACTTGCTCATTAAGACTTCATTACATCACACCATTAACCAATTTCCATTTAAAGTGCTTCAGTAAAATTTAAAACACAACATCATAAACCTTTAAAAAACATTATTTATTTACATATAATTTTCTATATTTCAAAAAACATTCAATATTAATAACTTTATTCAGTCCTGGTGTTCTATCTGCTTGATGTTGTATCTGCCACCAGGCTTCTCTCTGTTCTAAAAAAATCTTAAAATCACCTCCCCTTGCAGCTACCTTATCTATTTCTAAGACTGAAAAAAAAAATTTTTTATATGTCCCACATTCAACTGTGTGCCTATATAAAGTGTTTTTTTAATCTCTATTTTTAGTATTATAATAATGCTCTCCCATCCTTTCATATAATGATCTAGTAGTCATTCCTACATAAAAACTGGAATACTCACTACATAAACAAACATATACTGGGTCGATATTATAACATCGAAGTCTAAAAACATTGAATGTTATAATATCGATCCCATTCAATCGAAATACCAGAAATTTTTTACAAACATACACACAACTCACACTCACCTTCATTCGCACACTTACCTTAACCCGGTCCATAACCTTAACTCAACAGTTGAAAGCATTCAGTGTTCTGTCAATATTATAACATTCAAAGTTATTGAACTTCAATGTTATAAAAGTACCAGGACATTCCATCTGTTTTACAGATGGAATGTCCTGGTACTTTTATAGTTCTGGAATAACTTAATATATTGATAAATGGACCTTCTAATATATAGCTGCAGTGCCTGCAGCATCCACATTTATACATACCCTGCTTTTTCTGGGTGTACAAAAAATTTGGTGTATACTTGGTGTAATCCCTTTTGAACATTTTTTTCAAGTTATAATTATGAATGTAAACAAAGCTGGGTCTACTATCTATGACCTCAAACAAATCTTTATTCCCTTCTAATATCTTCAAGTTATTTTCTTTTATTGTCCTAATTTTGAGATGCCTCACCGCCTTTTGCTAATATTGTGATGGGATTGTGAGAATGTACAGTATTGAAAGAAGTCTGTGAAATATTTATTGTGTGTTACTATAATAGATTTGTAGATTTGTTTTTTTTATTGTAGAAGGTGATAATAATACAATAATAAGTTTTGTAAATATGATTAATGTTAAATCTGAATTTCTGAGGTTTACTTTGGGAGACAAAGGAATCAACGTCTATTTTTTAGATGTTAATTTGAATATGAATGAAACAAATAATGTCTTTGAAAGTAAAATACATCAGAAAGAGACATTTGTAAATAGTTACCTACATAATAAAAGTAATCATCCACTGTTTATGAGAAAAAATATACCAAAGGATCGACTAAAATGTGTAGTCAGATGACTAGTAATGATGAACTTACAAAAGAAGAATTTATAAAAATTTGTGAGATGTTTACTGCTAGAGGATATAATAAAAGTGAGATTGTTACAATAGCAGATGAAATTAATAGTAAAAGATATGAGAGATACCTCCCTATATTAAAGGTACCATTTAGAAATAATGTAAGAGTTGGGGTGGGGGTGAACAACATCACAGAGTAATTTGTAATTTGGAAATGTCAGTTGATAGTAAGAAAATTAGGACAATAACAGAGAATAACTGGAAGATATTAGAAGGGAATAAAGATTTGTTTGAGGTCATAGGTAGTAGACCCAGCTTTGTTTACATTAATAATTATAACTTGAAAAAATGTTCAATAGGGATTGCACCAAGTATACACCAAATTTTCTGTACACCCAGAAAAAGCAGGGTATGTATAAATGTGGATGTTGCAGGTACTTCAGATATATATTAGAAGGTCGATTTATGAATATATTATCTCAGCGCTATAAATGTACCAGGACATGCCACCTGTAAAGCAAAACGGGTGGTATATGTTTGTTTATGTAGTGGGTGTTCCAGTTTTTATGTAGGAATGACTACTAGATCATTATATGAAAGGATGAGAGAGCATTATTATAAAATTAAAAATAGAGATCAAAAAAGCACTTTATTAAGGCACACAGTTGAGTGTGGGACATATAAAACATTTCTTTTTTCAATCTTAGAAATAGTTAAGCTAGATGCAAGGGGAGTTGATTTTAAGATTTTTTATAACAGAGAGAAACCTGGTAGCAGATACAACTTCAGGTAGATAGAACATCAGGACTGAATTGTTATTAATATTAAATGTTTTTTGAAATATAGAACATTATATGTAACTAAATAATGTTTTCTAAAGGTTTATAATGTTGTATTTTAAATTTTACTGAGGCACTTTAAATGGAAATTGGTTAATGGTGTGATGTAATGAAGTTTTAATGAGCAAGAATATATAAGTAGAGAAGGATTTATGTGCTGTTTTTAGTTCTGAAGAAGTCATAAGATGAAAGTGGTGAAAATAAAGTATACACTAAAGAAGTTTGGTTATTGTTTTGTTCGTCATGCCATCAGTATTTTGGTTTTGTTTGTGTTTATTATACTGGTTGAAGTGTTCCTGTGGTTCATGAAGAGAATAAAGCTAAGATGACTTATCTGCTTAATCTAGCAGAAGCATATTGGCGTCAAGTAGGAATGGAAATCAAACCAGATGTAGATAAAAATCAGGCAACTGAATGTGCCAAAAAACAAAAGAAAGAATATAAGTAAAGGACCAGATGAGAAGGCAAGAAATGTGAAAAAAGCATAAATATAGTTGCAAGTATAGAAAACTTCTGGAACAACCTCATTTTGATCTGTAATGAAGTCAAACAAAACGCTCTGTCAGTACGGCAATGCAGGGTCGAACCAACAAGTGTACAAGAACCAATGACCAGCATATAGGTATAAAAGGCAAACACCAAAGGAAATATGAAAAATAAAGAACTCTCTAAGGGTAAGGTACCTGCTGAACCCAGAAAAAAATCAAAATAAAAATGTATGAAGATGCAGATACTCCACAACAATCGAAGCCAACCAGTCCTCAGATAATAAAAAATAAAATTCTTTATTCAATTGAGGTTAGTAAGCGCTTTCACGTCTACAGCGGACGCTTCATCAGACTTAAATAAAAACAGTTCATTCTAAATATTTAAATATCCAGCTCATGAACACATTTACCAATAAAAACAAACTGAGTTCATTGTCATGAATAATTAAGTGTAAAAGTTATAAGAAAAACTAGAGGATGGTTATTACCTATACTAATAAGAATAAGAGCATAACAGATGTCATTAGGAAGAACTGGGGTATTTTACAACTAGATGACAGACTTAAGGCACTAGTTGGTCCTTATCCTAGTTTTTGTTATAGAAACACTAGGTCCTTGAAAAATATGTTATGCTATGAGAGACGAGCAGACAATAGATTATCATCAGTAAGGAAAGGCATGTTTCCATGCTGGAATTGCAATCAGTGTACCTTTATATCTAGTCAGACTAGCTTTGAACATCCAGATACTAAAGTGATTTATAAGTTTGACCACTATGCTGACTGTAGAACACGGAATCTAGTATATCTTGCTGTATGCTGCAGATATAATAGATTCTATGTGGGGAAGACTAATAGGACCCTTAGGGAGAGAATTAGAGAACACTTATATGCCATTAACAGGGAGAATGAGGCTAATGCCTTAGCGAAACATGTTTTACTACAAGGTACTACACATACTTTTGAGTTTTTAGTCCTTGAACTGATACACACAACTATGAGGTTAGCGAACACCAGTAACTTTACAGAGAAAGAAGAGAGTAGGTGGATTACCAGATTACAGGCAGATGTTGGACATGGTCTTAACGACAGGGTTAGTTTGAAGCCCTTTCTACTAGATCGTGCTTTGAAACATTGATTTTGTTTTGTAATGGGTATATATGAGATGGTTTTTAATATTGCTTGTATATGAAGATGGAGTATATTTAGTTGAATGTTTTAGCTAGTTTATTAAGCATCATGTCACTACATCTTCTCCAAGGAACTATTGAGCATTGTAACATAGATCGCCATGTTAATATATATATATATATATATATATATATATATATATATATATATATATATATTTATATATATTTTTTTTTTTTATATTAAAAACTTTTCATAAAAAATTTTTATGTATCTAGAAATTGTTTATGTACCCATTTTTTTGTATCCAGTTTTGGGCGTGATCATATGCAAAGTATTTTAATGATTTTTTATCACAAGTTTTTTTTATGACTTTTACGCTTAATTATTCATGACAATGGACTCAGTTTGTTTTTATTGGTTCATGTGTTCATGAGCTGGATATTTAAATATTTAGAATGAACTGTTTTTATTTAAGTCTGATGAAGCATCCGCTGTAGACCTGAAAGCACTTACTAACCTCAACTGAATAAAGAATTTTATTTTTTATTATCTAAGGACTGGTTGGCTTCGATTGTTGTGGAGTACCTGCACCTTCATACATTTTTATAAAAGGCAATCACTCTAATGCAAATAGAAGTATGTTTATTCCTCAGACCGGTTTCGGCTTACCAGCCTTCTTCAGTGAATCATAAATATTTATGATTCACTGAAGAAGGCTGGTAAGCCGAAACCGGTCTGATGAATAAATATACTTCTATTTGTATTAAACTGATTGCCTTTTATACTATATGCTGGTATGATTCACTGAAGAAGGCTGGTAAGCCGAAACCGGTCTGAGGAATAAATATACTTCTATTTGTATTAGACTGATTGCCTTTTATACCTATATGCTGGTCATTGATCTGTAATGAACACAGGAATGGCTAAGGAGAGGCAAATTCAAACCAAGAGATGAAAGGTTAATATTGGCAGCCCAAGATAATGAGCTATGTATACGATGGTTTACAAAGTCCATTGAACATGTGGGAGAAACAGACAAATGTAGGTTTTGTAAAACTGAATTGGAAACAGTCGCACACCTCATTGCTGGTTGTGACATACTAATGGCAGAAGGACTGTATACTAAAAGGCATAATAATGTGGCAAGACTGTTACACTGGGGATTGTGCAAACATTATAGTATTGAAGTGGCTATAAAACACTGGAAACATGAGCCACAAAGCATCATAGAAAATTATGAAGTTTATATCACATGGGATCACCCATTACCAACAGTTCAAAAGATAGATGCTAGAAAACCAGATATAGTGGTTCATGAAAAGAAGACAAAAGTAGCATTGATCATTGAAATAGCCACACCCAGTGACGACAGTGTCTTATGTACAGAGAGACACAAAGTCATAAAATATCAGGATCTGCAGGCAAAAACGAGAGCAATGTGGAAGAAAGATACCCAGACAGTTCCAACAGTAATTGGTGCAACGGGTATTATTAAAAAAGAATCTACAATCATATTTAGACATGTTACCAGTCCATGTAACTCCATATGAATTGCAGAAGGAGTCATTACTGGGGACATTGCGGGTGCTGTGAAAAGCACTTTTGGCTGACATCAAAGATTGGAACAATACTAATTTTGTGAACGTTAATCGTACTTTGACTTAGGAATGGGTTCCATTCTCGTCATGGTATTAGAAACCCAAAAGATTTGGAGAATTTAAAAAAGGAGATAATAGATAATTATCATCCATTAGATGGTTAAGGCCAATCTCTACTTCAATTAGATAAGTGAATTCAAATACAAAATAGGAAAATGGATAGGCTTAAATAGGCCCTCAAGGGTAGCTAGTCTAGTACTTACCTTTGAACCTATGAACCTATTATATATTAAGGGGTTGCACTGAATGATAGCAAAACCAATGAGCTAAGTAGAAAATAAAGTGATGTCATGATGCTTATTTGCAATTCATGCTCACCCCTCACCTAGAGAAGTGGTCATGTTTTCCTGGTTTTCCCCTATGGAAACATTTTTTTAAAAAATTAAGTAGGTTGCATATCACTATAGTATGTAATAGCACACAAGCAGCTTGAAAAGAGTATGGTGATTAGGATAAATAAGTGTTAAATTACAAATGTTCATGCTTTACGTATTTGAATAAATTGTTAAATTTGGATACATGGATCAATGTAACACTAAAGAAAAATGATAAGTTCACCTACGATGTTGCTGTTGTTTTTCTTTCGGCTTTTCCCGGTTAGGGGTCGCCACAGCGGAACTCCAGTTCGCTAATGATTGGCAGTAGATTTTTACGGTGCCGAGGTACCAGCTTGATGGCCAACCTTCAATGAAGGCATGCCCATTCACACATGTCTTTTGAATGCTACTCGACCACGGGGAGGATATGCAAACTCCATACAGAAGACGCTCCAGCCCAGAATCAAACTGGAAAACCTCTTATGTCTGGGTTTTTTGGATGTGACAAGAAACCAGAGCTCCCAGTGGAAAAAATGACCAGATTTTTTTTAGCATTCAGCATTACAATCTTTCACACTTATTCTTGGTTCCACTAGAAACAGAGGCAACAACTAGAACACACTTTTAGCCGCTTGTTCATAAATAAGCATGGAGGTTGTTATAATGCAGTGTCATTTTCCTAGATGCGTGTTTGTTTATTTGACTGTTTCTTTAACATTTGTCAACTTGATAACTGGAAGGGTCTGTAAACTCCTTTCCAGATACAACACAATTCAAAAAGACAGACGGCTTACTTAAATTATACTTAAAGAGATTAAGTACATGCAGTAGGTGGACTGGAGACTCTAAATTGCCTCTAGGTGTGTGTGTCTTGTATGAAAGAACAACTGCTGCAGGGCTAGTCAACCAGTGTTGTGAATATTGGCTGTGGATGATTGTAATTTTTTTAGTGACATCCTGACCCCATGTACAAAAAAATGGAAAACGGGTTATGGATGGATTAAGTATGGTAAAAAAGTAAGACAGCATGCAATGAAATAGAAAGATAACATAAAAGACACTATAAAAGCAACAATGGAGCCTATTAATAAATGAGCTAACCAGCATCTCAAAAACAATTGTACTTGTCGAGTTCCTTGGTGTGTTTAATGGGCTTTCCACTGAAGGTGGTGTATTTATTTGCTATCTTCACTTCATAGGGCAAACTGTTCCATGATGCTGATTTAACTTTAGAAAACACACTAAGCTGCATGTGGTTGTTGTTTAATTGGCAACTAGGAGAATGTAGAAGAACACAAAAAGTGAAAGAGTTTAATTACACATTGCACACACAAGCATTTGTAAAGGTAGCAGTAAGGGATAGAAAGCAGGACATCTAATTATGAAGCTGTGAATCCGTACTTCTTGTGTTTCACATACTGAAAGCCACACTTGTCATATATGGCTATCAATTATTATAAACTCCCTTCACCGCATAGCATTTGCATATTGTTTACTCGCCAGATGGAAGCCCAAACAAGCACACAAATGGAGAAAATTGATTACACACTGTCAACTGTTTCTCTTTCATACTGTTTGCACAAAATGTATTGTACATAGGTTGCCTGGGATATGGGGGTGCAATGCAGTTTGTCCACCTGCAAAAATCCTTATCTGGATTTTTTTTATTTTTGCAGTCTTATTGTATCAGGAGATCTTCGTGGCCACTCAGTTACTATAGATTACTATATGTGAAATCATTGTGGTGCATTCCCCAGGGATTTTGACTTATGTGGTCATTCAAATGCTAGACGAAGATGCATGGAGACTCAGTTCCACAATAGTCAGGTGACCTATAACTGAGAAATACAATTGCAACTATAATATTTGCAGGACTAGAAATATGTTTGTAAAATTACCCAGACATTAATTAGTGCTCCCACAAGTTGAAACAATTAATTCACCTATAGCACACCCAGGAATCTTGCTACATCTTCAAAATAGAGATTGAATGTCTCTAGCTACATATCACTTGCTTAGATACTGTCTATGTTCATGGTTGTGGCATGTATTGTACTCTGGTGCAGTTTACAAGCAAACAATGACCCAATACTGCAATGTTTGCTGTTCCAAATTTTCTTGCCTTCTAATCCACTGTCTTATGCGTAATCAGATCCAGCCTCCTTTGAGTAGAACATTTCAGATGTATGTGCCTGTAATGCTCAGCAACAGATCTCTCACATGGCATACTTCCATGACTGAGGTCTGACAGAGTTGGGTCAAACATCAAATGTGGCAATCATGGGCATTGCCCAGGTAACGCATAAACATATGTTTGCAAACAACATGTCAGTTTATGGACTGATTCTACCTCTTCTGGGCTCTGTATACAATTACCTAGCACCTTGGTAGTATTTTCTTTGCTTTTCAGTGTGGTCAGTAGTACCAATCAGTCACTAGTGTAATACAGAATGCATTATTCAAAAGGTGGCCAAACTTCCTGAAAGTATCTGGAATGTGATGCATTCTGCTGCATGCTGCTGTAGACAAGTGAGGATTGCACCCAAGATTCAGGAGGCTGATGCCTATGATATGCATACAGTACTCCTTACTGGCAATGTGGAATGTTCCCATGTCCAGGATATAAAGGGCAGCTAATGCCTTTGTTTCCAATGATAAGGCCACCCACAGAGTAATTTGGGAGCTATACCTGTATGCCATATGTTATAAATCATGCACCAGTTGTCACTTTCAACTCTGTACCAGTCAATAACCACTTGGTGTTTCAGACCAACATAACTGTGTCAGTGAATGAAGTAATGGCATTCTGCTGTCTTGCAGGACTCCCTTTGCTTCACTTTCTGCACTCATATTCTGTCATGTAATACTTCTTCTTCTTCTTTCGGCTTTTCCTGGTTAGGGGTCACCACAGCCAAACACCGGTCCGCTAATGATTGGCAGTAGATTTTTATGGTGCTGAGGTGCCAGCCTGATGCCCAACCTTCAATGAAGGCATGGCCATTCATGCATGTCTTTCGAACACCACTTGACAGCGGGGCGGCCATGCAGATTGTTAGCAAATAAAATACATTCACTGTCATCATAATTTCTGTATAAATAACTGCATTGTTCTGTCCCCTGAAGTTTTACAGCATACACCTCTGACCTTCTACTTTGCTAAGTATTTCTTAGATGTTAAATGATTAAGAACTGTTAGTTTCATATAAACACTTTTTATATATTTTTGCTAGCCCCAGGTCTGACAACCATTTATCCTATTACTACATGATCTCCAATTCCTTCTCCATCACAATGCTGATGAGATGGTTGAGGTGTAATCCCATCCCAGTGGCTGACAGGCATACTCACAGATGGGAGGGACTTCAGTGCCTTCCCCTGCAATTCTGTACATTCCTAAACATGCCCCATGAAGACTGCCACACAGATGCAGCTTAGTAGAGCTAGGTGCACATCTCTGGCCTATAAAATGCATGTCATCTACGTCTTTCTCTTTAGTAGTAGCAACACTGCTGCAAGCCAGACAGCCTCCCATCTCTTCCCTTAACATGGGTGAGTCAGTGTCAGCTACTCACATTCTCCCTCACTGGCTCCTCTGGTAATCAAGCCAAAGACCTTTTGCTTGCAGTCAAGGTTTTACCCCTCTATGCAATGGAGTCAATATCATTTTCATATAAACTTGCTAGTCTGCACTTATGTTTAATTTATTTGCAGTGCATAACAACCTATCTGTGTAGAATGTAACACATCTGTTGGAAATGCAATTTTATTGTATGAACTTCTTACCTCAATAGTTGTATTTGATATTACTCAAAATCAATACAAAAATTCATTATCACTGCACCATATAACAATATGCAGAGAAACATCGCTTGCAACTCTTTAAAGTTCTGCTCCTACAAGAAATGACTTATCACTCTAAAGTTACACAGACTTTATTTAGACATCTAGATAATACAGAAACAGCCTTATGCCCTTCCATTCTGCCTCTTTATCATAACAAATTCTAACTATAGCCCCTAAACCTAATAGTACCCTCAAGACAGTCAGCTTACCGTTATATATGCCATAGTATAATGACTGAAGTCAAGGAGGGAGAGAGGTCACCCTGCCCTTATATTGTGGTCTTCCTTGTGGCCAAAAAGGAATCATATCCCCACCCATGAGACCCGGTGAATTATTCTTCTAAAGTCAACAACCAACCCTGCACTGCATCGGCACTTCTCATCCCAATTCTTATACCAAAATGTCTGTACCTTGTCTTCATAAAGGTTCCATAGGGATGCTTTCCCATTCCTTCTCACCAGTAGAAACTCATTTTCAGGGGCATACCTGCACAGAAGTTCAAACCAAGCAGTAGTGTCCTGCTTCAACACTCCTTTGAGTTGGGATTATTGGTTACAGGAACATGAGGAATCAGCTACATCCCTTAATCAGTAAGTGTCAGCACTTCTCTAACCTGTTCCTAAAATTTGTAAGCAACCTGTTGAAATATGCAATTAATCCATAGAAACCACCCACACTACCTTAGTGTGATGGGAAGTATGTCCCCACCCCACTGTGCATTAGCTTGGGTGACAAAAAAAAAAATCACTGACATTTTTTTTCTGCATAAAATTCTAATACCAATAGAAAAATATACTCTGCTATAAGAAAAAAAAGAACTATTACAACAACTTTATGTCCAATACACTGGCAATGCATTTGAACAGTTTTAGGAAAAATGTTGGCTCATCACACAAAGAAAGATCATATCTTGCACTTTAAACACGTCAGTGTCTCCCACCCTTTTATCAAACTATTAAATATGTCATCAGGGTGGTATCTGTTCAGCATTCTACCAGCCTTGTTTAACTATTTTCTCAATCAAACCACCATCCTTCCCTCTGTCCCATACTCAGTTCATCATTGTTAACAAGTGATTCACAACAGAAAAGTGAAAGTTACATTTCCATCCTTTCATTGCAGATACTTCCCCATTTCTCACTTCCATACTAAGACCTTTCACAGACAATACTAGTCACCGCAGCTGCTCAAGTTAATCATATTCCAGGAACAACATTCAGATAAACTGCTTCATAGAAAGGAACTCATACATCTCTCTGCTATGAACCTTTCCCAATGGCAACCTGTCCAACTGAACTTAACAGCCAGTATCTTCAGGGCCATCACCCCCCGATTCCATGACCCCAAATGACTGTATGTAAGTTGGCCCTATATCTCCTTCATGGTCCTGACATAGTGTGCTTTAATCATACTCCAGAAACATAATAAGATATTTCTCCCTTTTTGCCTACTTTCATTAGAACAAGCAACCTACATTATTGTACAACAACGCCTATGGAAAACACACTTAACACCTTTTTTATGTTTTTTTATGTTTAAACCTCAAAAAAAACCAAAAAAAAGAACAACACAGCTTAAAACAATTAAATTCCCACACATCATCTCCCCAAATTTCTCAAATGCACCAGACAAGTGGTCATATCAATTCATTATATGCACTGAGCCTCCCCCCAAAAGCCAGAGTAATAACCCTTTACTCTGTCACCACTTCATCAACATGTCCTCTTTTTTTTTCTTTCCTTTTTCTGCTCTTTCTTAAATCGAATCATCTTTTCTTTTTCTGCATGATGAATTGCTGTAATCTGTTCCTCCAGACGTTCTCAGCAACTGGGACTATTTTGGCTTCTACTCTGATAACCTTACTTTTTATTCTGTCCCATAGTGTGTATGCGACTACCTATCATAGCTTCTTTAGTATTCTTCTGTCCCACACCACCCCCTGGTTCTTTGTGATAGTTGTCTGCAGCAAATCTGATTATAGCATTGATCTTCTCATTCAGACTTACCTTCCTCTCAAACAACTCTTCCAGATACTTAAAGCTCTTAACCGGTTCCACTATTTTCCATTTTACCTTAATTTTCAGCTTCCTTAATTTTGCTTCACATTTTTGCTGTATTGTAATTGAAAATCTCTGAATCCAAGGTATGACAGGGACAAGAACTATTGACATTCCTGTACCTTGTCGCTGCTTCTGTACCTACAGGTTTAGAAGGAGGAGGAAACTCATAGTACATGATTACTGCTAGGAGTAATGGAAGCCAGTGGCAGAAAAAGACAAATGGATAAATCATGTGGAGGGACTGCAGGCAGAGCTGAAAGCTAGCCAGACTGATCTCCCTACTGGAAAAAATGAATGCTAATATGGCATGTGGTGTCTGACTGTAGAAAATATTGGCTTCACTAAAGAAATATCTGTTCTGTTGGTTTTGGGGGCAAACTATTTAAATTGTGTAACTTATGGCACTGTGTTTACTCATTCAGTGCAGAGGCAAATTTTTGATAATTCCATATTTAATTTTAAATTTATCAGCTTTCAATTTTTCTGATCTAATATTATCAATAAATAATCAAAATGAATATAAGCACAGTGGAGACAAAACCTCATTTTGAGTTTAAACTATTGACTTAACTCTTAAACATGACTTAGATTTCTGATGCATTCTGAAAAAAGTAAATATCACACTTTTGGGATAAAAACTAAAAAACTACAAAGAGTATGAGATTATATTTACCAAACTAAATGTAGTTTCATAATGTTGACAATTGTAAATATTCTAAGCAGGCATGCTGTACATGAATGCACAGGTCATTTTATGATCACTGTAGAATAAAAACGAGTATGCTGTATGCATCAAACATCGGCTGTTATTGTGGCTTTTATGCTTTTATATTTTATTTTCTCAATTAGACATCAGAAGTACAGAGAAGGTGGGTTCCATTTTGATGGAATTGTAATGTATTAAAGAAGCAAATGGCAGTTATGTGATTATTTCAGAATGATTATTGAAATGGCTTGTTAGGGGATAGTATCCATCAGACAATGGCCATTATATGTATATGATGATTTCAGAGTCAAAGGTTGTGTAACTCCTCTGTAGCACGCATTCTACTGTAGCAGAATGTATGTATTTTATAAAAGTATCTAATTACAAGTCTCTGAATTTTTTATTAACTAAACATAGTATTTCAGAGGCCTTTGTTGGCAGAGTTTGGCACTATACCCAGTCTCCACCTGAGGTTATGTGACTATCATTCAAAAGACTAGGTGAAACCAAGGCACAGTATATGTGTGCACCAAGTACTGATTAAAATAAAAGCAATAATAATGATAATAATAATATTTTTATTTTACCATTCAAAGCAGCACTTATGTTGCTACTTTTAGCATGAAGCCCACCTTACAGTGGCAGGTTGTAACATGAAAGTAGGGCAGAAATGAAGTAGAATCCTTAAGGAAAGATGCTTCTGAGTTTTTTGTGGGTTTTTTTTTGGCACCCAAGTATTTTATAGGAATTCTCTGTTTTGTTTTGCGTTTTCTGAGAACTGCCTTCAGAAAACTGACATATGGCATCTAACTGACAGGAAATGCAGTATTTCAGAGGACTTTTGTTGTCTCATTCTGGCACAAAGGCCAGATAACATTAATGTCTTAACATAATGGGAACTTAGAAACACATATTCTGATGTAAAATCTTATATATTTCACCAGACAAATATTTTCACTTGTAAAATGTCATGCCTACAGTACAATGATTTCATTCATCAGCGATGAGATGCACTGAAATTCCTGACCCTTGATTAGGAATCTTAGTCAGTTAAATTTTGTAGCTGATCACCCTATTATTTCTACCATAAAGTTTCTTAATAAAACCTGAAAGAGGAACTGAGATGTAGCATTTCATAAGTAGACATCAGTACAGTCATGGCAAGATTTTTTTTATTGTATTAGAAATAAAAATTCTCTATAGTTTACTAGAATTTATTTATCTATCTATCTATCTATCTATCTATCTATCTATCTATTGGCTGACTGGATTTGTCCCACTAGGCTAGTTGCCTCTTTTCAGGGGAGACGCAAGGTAGCATTTATACTAGTAGAGGAAATTTGGCCAGGGCATTGGGAAACTTCTACTACTCTGTTTGACTGGTGTTATGGGATCTTTCACATCAGATGGGGCCTCGGTTTAATGTCTCGTCCAAAGAACAAAATTTGGACAGAGATGCAGTGCAGTCTATAAGTAAAGACATGTCAAATGCTTTTTTGTAGTACAGCCATGCCTTACTTAGATTCTTCCCCTTCTTACAGTTCTCAATTATGACTTTAACAACAAATGATCCTTTCTTCCATATGACTTTCTTTTGTCACCCTTTTGATCTATTGTCTTCAATTCCAGTATAATTTGTGCATTGCTGGAAGGCAAGTTATTGGTCTACAGTTTTTAGGAAATCTTGCAGGGGATCAAACCACAGGGGAGGTGATTGGAAAAATAGGTTGGAAAGGGAAGAGTTAAAGTGGCAAATAAGACTGAACTCCACCCATTTTCCAGGTATAAACGAAACATGTAGTATTATGCCTGTTTTAAAATACCATTCATTCAAGTTGTAAAATATTTTTATATTATGCTTTTTAATAATGTTTTTTCATACAACGTTTATATTAATGTACAATTTTTTGTAAATGATTTTAACTAATGTTTAGTAAAGTTTATATTAAATATATTAGGTAGTATTTTAAATAGTAAAGTATAGATGTTTAAAAGGGTACTTTTAAATGGATGATCTGTGAACAGTGGAAATGTTTCTTTAAATAATGAGAGGGAAGCATTTTCATTGATTGCCAATTATTCAATCTGTTGTAAGATATAAAAGCACTACTGGTTTTGTCATTTAAATGTTTCTGATGAAGTCTTGTTACTTTAGAAGAAAGCGCGCTTAAATAAATGTACTTTTAAGGCACTTATTAGTGTTCATCTACAGTTTACTTACAGCTAATTTTAGCTACTTTATACTGCTACACTCGAGCATTCCTTTGGAACTGTATATTTTGTTCAAATCTTGCAGGTTCAATCTTAAGGAGGAGTATAATGTTTCCTGCTGTTAAACAGGGTGACATTTGTTTAGGATGCACACACACACACACACACACACACACACACACACACACACACACATATATATATATATATATATATATATATATATATATATATATATATCTATATATCTATGGGTCTACTTGAGATGGTCGACAAGCCATTTGATCGATAATCATTTGGTTGACAATTAATTTGGTCGACAAGCATGTTATGTGGGGGGCTTCACCCCCCACACCCCCCCAACTATATATATATCAACTCCAGGGTCGCACAACACTGGGGAGGGGTGCAAATCTGCCTGTCGACCAATTGAATTGTTGACCAAATGAGTGTCGATCAAATGGCTTGTCGACCATCTCAAGTAGACCCATATATATATATATATATATATATATATATATATATATATATATATATATGGGTCCCCTGTACATGGTCGACATTTCACAATGTCGAAGACCATATGGTCGAGACCATATGATCGACATTTGAAATGTCGACCATGCGGAACCGGCATCTCCATACAGTGCAGAATGGAAATATTTCCATTTCCGCACTGTAGTGCAATCTCGGAGTTGGTATATTTAAGTTACAGGGGCTGTGGAGGACGTAGCCCCCCCATGGGAGGTGCAGCTAGCATTTAAAAAGTAGGTTTATGTTGTGTTTCATTTTTTTTTACATGTTCGAAATTTTAGGAGTCGAACATATGGTCTCGGCCATATGGGTTTCAGCTTTCTAAAATTTCGAACATGTATATATATATACATATATATATATATATATATATATATATATATATATATATATATATATATATATATAGTTCTTACTCATGGCTAAATCTTCATGTAATCTTCATGTAAACATGTTAATATTTTAGCCAGGAATTAGGTACTGCATCTGGGTCTTAGGAGCTTTTCTTAATTTTGTTTCAATCTCTCTGGCCATTACTTCATCCCATTTCATATCCTGTACATTTGAACTTCTTATCCTTTCTTTTACTTCTTCTATTCATTCAGCAACTTTGTTATGTTCCACAGGATCTTCATAGATATTTCCACAAAATGTGTCTATTCTTTTTGCCTTGTTTCCCAGTTATCTATAAATCTTTTTTTTGGTCATCAGTAAATTGCTTATTTTGTTGTTTTCCTTTCTATTTATGTGTGTATCTTCTAAGTTTTTCTGCCTGTGCTAATATCTTGTAGTTCATTATTTGCAGTAGTGTACCATAGATCCTGGTCTGTTCTGATACTGTGGATTGCTTTTATCATGTCTATCTTTCTGAATATATTTGTTGATCGATTTTCTCTTCTGTACTTTTCTAACAGCAACACATTGTTTTCACTGCTTTATAGTTTTCTCTATTCAATACTTCCATGATGGCATTTGATTTATCCCCTTCCTTTCCTTTACTGCCTTGTGTTTTTGTGGTAAGACTTTTTGGGTTATTAATTTAGCTGCACAGTAATATATCCTATTTACTTCTGTTATATGTCATGAATTTCTATGAACAGTCTTGATTACTGTGTTCATTTGTTTTATCAGACTTCTAACATTTTGGGTCTTATTGGCTTGCTGTAGTTGGTTTCTTTCATTGATCTTAATGTGCCTATCAGTCTCTATTAAATCAGGCAATTATTCCCTTAGATCATTTTATTCTAAACTAAGGGCGCATTCTTTGTTCTCTGTTTCCTGCAGGTATTCTACAGAAAGTTCCAAAAAATTTTCCTGTGCCATATTCTCTTCAGCTTCACCCTGTGTCATCCATTACTATTTCATATGGGAACTCACTGGCCTATCACTCCACAACATCTATTGCAACAGAGTTGCCATAATTTCCTGTTCTTTCTCTTGTTGTACAACTCCAACTGCACTTTTGTACTGGTTTCCTACTGAAGGCTCCAAAGTATCTTCATATGGCATCTGAGTAGATGCTTCCCACTCCACTGGTTTCTCCTCAGTTTGGGGATTCATTATTCTATCATGCTTTTGTATTATCAGAGTTAGATTTTCTACAGTAAGCCCTTCACTTTACAGGTAATCCATAACTTCAGCATGTGTTTCTTTAACTTCTCCATTATGAATCCTCTTTTTTTACTTCCCCCCTTTGTTTTCTTATTTTTTGTATTTTGAAAATTTTCATATCTCAATGCCTTTGCCTGTTTTTCTCTTCAAATATCTTTGGTGCTGTTTTTTGTATTGATTAGTTTTGCTTTCTCTGTTGCATAAATATTGCACTATATTAAATCTCTCTTACTTTCCCATGTCCATATTTCTTCTTCATATGTCTCCCGCTCCTCCTGTTTCTCTTTACTTGTGCACTCATCATTCTGTCATGCTGTGACACAACCTGTGTTAGACTTTACACACTAAATAGTTCACTTTGCAGGTATTCCATAACTTCAGTTTCTATTTTCTTTAATTTTTACTATACTAATCTTCTGTTCTACATTTTCTCTTTGTGGTCTTTTTTTTTATATTGGGAAATTTTCCATATTTGGGTGCCTTTGCCTGTATTTCCCTTCAAATATCTTTGGAGCTCTTCTTTGTATTAAGTTGATTTTCTCCTTTGCACAAATATTGCACCATAACAGATCTCTCTTTCTTCCCCATGTCCATATTTCTTTTTTATACCTTTCAAAAATCTCTAGATTTTCTTCTTTATATTTTCTCACTTCCTCAGTTGCTTCTTTTTCCAAATGACCCAAGGTTTCTTGCTCTATATAATGTTTTTCATGAATCTTTTCTATTAATGAACACACATTTGCATTTGAAGCTTTGGATGGGTTTTGTTGTGCAAGTATTTTTCTTTCTTCTAATTTCTACATTAATCTTTTTCTTCTCTCTTGAAATTTTATTTTTTTTTGCATAATAGTAACAATACATAATGTCTTCTTATCCTTAACAGTCCACTCTATCATCTTTATGACTCTTTTTTGGCTTCAGCCTGTCATTTTTTTTTCAATGGACTACTACTTCTTTCTATAACAGGGAGGACATCCTCTGTCTGTAAGGCCTAACCAAATGAGACAAAAATTTCCAACACAGCATTTCGCTTAGTTCTTTCACATCAAAACAGTCTGGAATTCTGATCTAATATCTGTATTTTGTCTCCGCTCACGTCCACATCTCAAGCCAATGTTTGCTGTCAGCTGACTATACTCTGCTTGACTTCTTTACTTTCTTTCAACATCCAACAGATTGTAACTCCACAAAACCAACTTATGGAAATCTCACACCACTAAGAAAGATGATCCTCCACCATTTTTCTCATTATTTTTTTAACACGTCTGCTTTATTCATTCCACTCAGTCACTATTCCTTTGGTGACAGAGACAGAAACACCATATTAACCAGTCCAAAAAGACGCCCCCCAACTCTGTCATTAGTGGTCCTTGATCTAAAAGAAACATGGCTGTCATCTATACCACCTGTATTGTCTTGAGAATAATATTTGGCAAAAATGTAGCCCAGTTTAGCTGTTCCTTACCTGTCTTTAGGATACCTGAAATACCCCTTGTCTTTTGGCTCTTAACCTTAAAGCAGTCTAAAGATACAGGCCCAGGATATGTTCTTTCTGCATTTAATGAATCCCTGGTGTCTGAGACCTGGCCTATGTAACGGACCCTATTGCCAGAAACAGAGTTAGGATCAGCTCCACTGTCACTACCAGTTGTCTGTCTTTCAGCCATTAAAATACTCACAGCATTCATTATGATCCTACATATCCCTCCGAATAACTTGGATAAATCCCAAATGATTATACTTATAAATATTTTCTTGTTAATGAAACTTTATATAGCCATAAAATTGGTTGAATCCATCCCAAACTTCATGGGATAACTTTAAAGGTTTAGCGATAAAACATATTTTAGCACACAAATTATTAATTAAGGATCATAGGAAAAACATAAATAATCCGAAAATATGGGAGAAAATGTTCAATATTCTGTTGGCTTAATGTTCCGAATCCACTTTAACCTCTGGACATATATATTTAAATTTTTGATTAGCATTAATTATTTAGTATATTGACAAATGATCTTTTAATATTCCTTGTCAGAAGTTCCTATCTTTTTATATTGACCTTGTTTAATTGATGGAAGCATTCATGTATATAGTGTATATATTTTGTAGTATTGTTCTTATAAGTTTCATTTGGGTATTGTTTGTTTTTCTTGGTTTTCTGTAATACTGTATGCTAACTCGGAAAAAATAATAAAGATTGATTATGGAAAAAAAAATACTCACAGCATTCAAAAAAACACCTTTTACTCTTTTTTGTCTGCTTTTAACTTATCTAATTTGTAGGTCTGATTTCTGTGTTCAGCAAACCCTGACTTCACAACCCTGCTATTAGCCAGCACAACTGCAGCACAGACTAAATGCAGCTTTTTGTCAGGTGGGTCATCTTTCATCAGTGATTAAATCCTTCTAATTGTCATCTAATGGATGTTGAATCACCCTACAATTGAGGAAAGGCGTGAGGAGGGGGCAATTATGCTGTGACCATCTGATGAACTGGTTTATATTGTGTAACCCCCTATAGAGCATGTTGGTGACATGATCAGAATGGGAGCATATGGGGAACACTAAGGGGGTTAAGAATTCGAATACAACCTTATGTTAGTATGGCAGATGATATATTGACCCAAGAGTCACCCTCTATTAAACAACAATTAGTAGCTGATGATCCTCCGAAACAAATCTTTAATTTGTTATCCAAAATCCATAAATCCATAAAATTTGGATAAACCACCAGGGAGGCCAATTGTGTCTGGCATTGGTTCCCTTACAGAACCCCTCTCAGTCTTCTTGAATCAACATCTACAGCCTCTATTAAGATTAGTTAGATCAAGAATTCAGGATACGACTGAATTTCTTAGAATAATATCAGACTCTCAGTTGGAGACAGATTAGCTGTTGTGCACATTAGATGTGACGGCATTATATACCAGTATTCCTCACTGGGCTGGTTCAAAAGCCATCAAATACTGGTTGGAGAAAGTGGATACTTATCTACTGGATTTTAATACATTACTAATATGCATGCCAGAACATGTGTTAACTAAAAATGTTCTGTATTTTCAAGGAGACTATTATTGGCAGGTTCAAGGAACGGCTATGGGGTCATCCTTTTCCCCCATATATGCAGATTTTTTTTATGGGTTATTTGGAGGAGTTGCTCATTTATGACAACTCACATAATATGTTTTTGCCTGAAATAGATATCTGGAGAAGATATCTTGATGACTGTTGGTTAATTTGGCGTGGTGAAGAAACATATCTATTGGAGATCATTCAATACCTGAACGAAAATAAGTGGGGTACTGAATTTACTCTCAGTATGGATATACAACAGATAAACTTTTTGGATGTAACAGTTATTAGGAATAATGACAACACATTTTCATCCAAGATATTTCGTAAATATCCGCAATATAATAATTTGTTGCATGCCACTAGTCTTCATCCATGCCATGTCATCAAGAATATACCAAAGTCATCGTTTTTACAGGTCAAAAGGGTTTGTTCTACAGCAGAAAGCTATGAGCATTTTGAGGATGACCTTACACAGAGATTTCTTATGAGGGGATATCAACATAGTAACATTATGTTAGCCAGAAAGTGGGTGGCAGGTCGGGATAGGTTTGAAATGTTGAAATATCGTGGGAAAACGTGGTGATGAGAATACTATTAGGTTTGTCACCACTTATGGGAGAAATATTAACATAATCAAGGACACTATTAATCAAAATTGGAATATTCTGTTGGCTAGTGAAAACTCTCTAATCTCCTTACAGAAAATCGTCAATTTTCATATCGGAGAGGGCGAACCTTGGGCTCTTATTTTAACCATTATAAATTGGGCAATAAGGGCCAGAGTACAGAACAACAGCTTACTTTAACTGGGGAAAAATTGATTGGATCATTTTCATGTGGGTATTGTTCTTTGTGTAGACATATGCTAAAGACAAAACAATTTTCTAGTAAAAATACAAGAAGGGTTTTTTTTTTGCAAACTGTGGATCAGATTGGCTGATATATCTAACCATATGTTTGTGTTCTGCCTTCTATGCAGGGCAGACTGCACGACCTTTGTGTATTCATATGTCTGAACATCTAAGTGAAATTTGGAATAAACATACATCAAACGCCCTATTTAAGCATACCCTCAAACACAGCAATGCTAAATTTCACTTCACGAGTATTGATAAAATCTGGGTGGACAAGACAAACAAATCAGGGTGGCATGTAATATTAAATAAAAAAGAGAAAGGTTGGATCATTAGGCTTGGGGGTTTATTTTCCCCAGGGCTTAATGACCATCTATAAAGTTTGTTAAAATATAGCCCTAATTGTAATGGTTGCTGTTGCTTTCAATGTTAATTTATCAGGGTATAAATGATAGCAATCTGTGCTTCTGTTTGTATCACCGAAGAAGGCAAAAGTGGCAAAAACGGTCTGATTTTGTATGGTGTTGCCACAATAAATATGGTTTGTCTTACTCATATGGTGCTGGATTTTGTTTTTGCGTAATATTGAGAATTTTTGGCCTTTTGCACCAGCCTTACTTGTGTGGGGGGGGTGTTTTTGGACTGAAGTGTGAGAGACCCATCCTCACCTCTGCTGTGATGTGCAGCTCCTACCCCTATGCACCATGCAGACTGGCAATCACCACTTGTTCTGACTTACACTCTCTACAGGGAGGTGAGCCTCACCTTCCCTCCTGACAGAAGTAAGTAGGCATAGCTTTGTCATTCCTCTCTCTCCATGCCAGCTCCCAGGTCACTAATCAAGCTCGGGTTGACAAAGTCATAGTTAGGACTTCCTCCATGCCACAGAGATGACTGTCCTCACCATTTTCTTGGAGCAGGGTGGAAAACACATTGAAATTAAGTGAACTAAAGTTCCCAAACCAAGGTCCAATATTGACACATTGGGTCTGCATGTAACTTACTTCAGCAAAGTTGTCATCCATGCTTATATTACATATGAGGGAGGGTACCAATCCAAATGATCATTCTACATCTGTGCCAGTCTCTTGTGCACTGTTTTCAACACGTGCATTTCTTAAATTTTCAGACTATGAGACATTAGCAAATGAATCTCACTTCACAGTCTGGTCTTCCTATTTGCAGACACTACACTATACATATCTCAGGAAATCACTTTCAGGTGCTCGCCTGTATAACTCTTACTACTTAATTGTCTGTCAGTAGTTATATTTAACCTTACAACCCCACACCCACATCTCAATCTCCTGAACGCTGACTGCATTTTATTATAAAAGTCACCCTCCTTCTACTTCTAAACCTTAAAAAAAACTCTAACTTTGTATCTGCTGCATAAATCTGCAATCAAAATACTTTAAATCACTCCCTCATTGTCTGCCTGCCACCAAACTATGCACATCATCTTGGTTAGGGTAGGACCCCTTAAGGAACACCTAATTGAATCAGTAATCCTCTTATATATATTCCATAGATGGTTCTTGACTCATCACAAGTAGATTCCTGCACCCACAGGAAGATAGGCCCAAAGATAATACAGGTCCATCCATGTGTCTGATCTGATCAGAATCTCATCAACTAACTATTCCCTCCTGCCTTAACATTTCCACTATACAACTACACCAGTCCTTACTCTTAGCACTGAATGACAACATGCTCCAGGCTTTGATTTTCTTACTTCAACCAGACTTTCTTACAATACTTTATCCTCCTTCATCTCTCATTCCAAGCAAAATGAGTATTTGAGAAACTCATTGTGGAAAGGATTAGCTTAATATCCTGATTGTACCACTAGGTGGTGTTGTGTTACACAACATGCATTACATTGTAGTTCACCACTTTTTAGATAACAGTATTTACATAAAAGCTCATGATTTCAGCAATTATAAAATAAGCGTATTTTCATCTCAGAAAGATCTCCTTCTGCCCTGTCCAGCCTAGAAACAATGATTCATGTTGTGGCTTTATTCCTTCCTTGATTATAGCAATGTTTTTTGTTTTATCTTGTGCTCTTAAGACACTGACTGCACCTTATGCAAAACTCCTCTATTTAAAGAACTGCAAATAAAGGTAGTTCAGGCAAGAGCCAAAATTTGCAGCAAAAAAAAAAGACAAAAAAACACCAATGGCTCAGTTAAATTCCCAGCATTTAACAAAAAACAAAATGCAAGCTTTCTCACCATACCAGTGCTTCATTAGACATTAAAAGGTTTCTTTCACATATAAAACTCATTAAATAAAAATAGTAGCAGTCACATGTTATAAAACAGCCAATAAAAATACAACAGTTTCACCTAAAATGTTTGAATTTTAATACAGATTTAATTGACACAGCTTCATTTAAACCAGGGGTGTGGTCAGTTCTAAAAAAAGAAATCCACCCACACTCTTCCCTCTCATTTAAAGAAACAATACCAATCCTCTAATATTTTGTTTAACATCAGATTACACTACAAACTTAAATCTGTGGGCAGCACCCTTGTCCCTAGAATACTTGTGTAAAGCATTTGTGCCATTTGTGAGAGCTTTGGAAATACAAAAGTTCATTACGAAGCATTGGTATATGTTATCTTCTTTAGAGAAGCTGAAGGACCAGTTTTAACAGGCACCCCACTTCAGTTTCAGAAATAACAGGACATTAAAACAGATTCTCTGTTATAAGGAGCAGCAGATTTACATTAATCCTAGGTACAATCACAAAAAGGGGACTCGGCCATGTTATAAATATGCTTTTTGTAAATTCTTTTATAGAAGTGGAAAGTTTAATCATCCCATTTTAAATAAAGAACTTAGTCTATGCCAATATGTGGATTATGATAGTGAACACTAGTCTATATAGTACTATGTAAGGAATGTACAGCCTTCTGTGTTGGTTAACAAGCAGAAAATGAAAGAAAAGGTATATCAACATCTACTGGATACTAGGAGAAGAGTAAGCACAAATACTTTATACAGACATTCTAGAGACAATAGTTAAATAAATAAATGAATAAGCAAGCATATTTTGGAATGTGTTAAAGGAGTCAAATTGCTTGGAATTTCCTGGCACTATGTAAAAGCTGCAATATTAAGGTGGCCGGCACGATCTTCCTTTTATCTACATGGACAGCTGCCTACAGTGTAAATGCAGTTATGGTACATATACAGCTACCCATGAATGGGTGACAAGGCTGTTTAAGTCTTACGACTTCTGCTTCTTTCATATGCTAACATGCACCATAGATACAGTGTGTCTAGAAGAATAATTAGCTTTGGACTGCATGCAGTAAAATTTCCAACAAGGGGATTGTAGGGAATATTGATCCCCTTTACACTCCCATGTTCATTACTAACACGTGTGCATGCAATTCTGCTATAGTGTAGGGTTTTTTATGATGGGATGCATATTTAAGCAATGTTTAGTGAAATACATTCATGAGCTATGATAAGCATATTTTATTTATGGTGCACTCTTCCCTAATATATAACAATCACATGGATTACGATTACAATGCTTACAAGTTCCATAAACATGCATATGTTTGTGGCATGGCCAAATCATACCTGATATAAATATAATGCATTTTGTACACACTTCAAACAGTGAAAAATAATAATGTGTTATGAACCGAATGAAGGAAAATGGACTCTGCAAACGCAAAGCAATAGTCTTCCATGCAAAGGTTTATAAGACCATTTCTTTGTACAAGAACCTGGTAGTTTCCCTTGATTAACCATCATAAGAAGAAACAAAACAGTGTTTGACAAGGGTCTCAGAGGGTCCAGGACAAGTCAACCATGAAAATGAGAGCTTCATATACGTGCTGGATGGGAAAATAGTTAAAACACCACATTGGCACTAGTGACAAAACACAGTTGCAAATGTGATGTATTATGATTTATTACTCCATCTCATATGTTATAAAAAAATTATTTGATGTCTTAAGCCCTTATGCTAAATTACTGGTCATATGAATATGAAAGCATTTTGTGTGCATCATTCCCCTGCCTAAGCAGCTTTTAAATTATTTATCTTTTGGCAGAGCAACTAGCATTTCATTAAGGATAAGAATAAAGAACTGTATTCCTTTTCAACAATGAATCTAAAAATCTTTACAAGACATGCTGTATGTTTAATAGGCAGTGTTTTATTCTATGACTTTCAAAACGTTAACATTTTTATTATAGACTATAAATGAAAGAACAGTTTGTAGATGAAAGAGTGAACTTGAAATACCACTGGAACATGCTGTACAGCTGTTCTCTTAGTCACTACATTTTTGAAAGACTGCATAATTTATGTATGCAAGCAATGGAATATGCAAATGCTAAACTTAATAAAGATGAACAAAAAACATGGCCATCTGTATTTTCAATTAATTTCACCCATCACTTTTCCAGCAGGAATTGTCATGTTGTACAAATAATGTAAACATACCCTCTTATAAAATATTCCAGTGAAAGCTAAACATAAAAAAGTCTTCTTGTGTTTGCTCATGATACAGATCCCTTACTAATTAGTGAGAATACACTTCTTGCACTAAATGATTCCCTAAAATGTACTATCATCATAGTTTTCACTATAACTGTAACTGCAATATCTGCTAATATTGTCCACTGTCTGCAGAAAAGGCAAGTCCCCTGACAACTTTTTCTGCTTACTTTTATCTTTCAAATAAAAAATGACATTGTAAATTCTTTACTATATCTTCATCACATCAGCTATAGATATTGTCTAATGATTTTCTTATTTTTATGGCTGATGAAGTGGCCAGAGACTACTTATTTATTTATTTTTTTTCAGCTGAGGTATTTAAGTAATTCTGGCCTACTTCTTCATTCTTTTGGAATTTTAAGGATATATAAACCACAAAGACAGGCAGGCAGTAGAGCTATGTTGCTGACAGGTTTCTTTAGATGCCACAACTACACAGAACCTAATTCTTCCCGCCTGCCTTGTTTAAGCACACATGAACAGCACAAATCCACTTCCTTGATGCATTTTCAAGTGGATGACTTCTATTCAATTGCTTTTTATCATAGCGTGCTAAAATTATGTGCAGTGGTATTGTGTAAGCCAACAGTGTGACTGTGAAGTTGGTGTTTCGTGTTGAAAATAAAGTGGAGGATTATTTGGCAGCCGTTTTTGTCGTGGATTTACTTGTTCTTGGTACTAGTTTTCCCACCTTCGTTTTTTGGTATATTTAATATATCTATATATGTGCATAATGTTCCATCAATCAATGTTTTTGTCAATGGGGGAGGTGCTCAAAAAATGCCAGCATTTTAAGTTAGAGATCGGGGTACAGTGGGCATCGGTGAATATGCCTTTCTCCATTATACTGTGATCTTGGAGTTAGTGTATATAATTACCATGGGGGCTTTCTGTCCTTTAAAAACATCTTCCCCCGGATTCATGAAGCTCGGCGCAAGGCCGGTATAAGGCCTGTGCCAGCCGTGCGGCGTATATATGGTGTAGTAGCGCCATATGCATATTAATGAAGGTGCGCTGCCACCACATCCACATGCATAGGACACGTGCGCGAGTGCATGGGGCGTTACTAAGCTGCGCCCGGAGGCGTGTCAATGTCGGCTGTCGATGAGCAACCTAAACTGCTGAATATTATAGTCTGCCTGCAATAGTAATCGCACCAATCAGTGTCAGTGGATAATGAAACGTATGCAAAGCAAGCAAGACAGTTCCCGGCCACACAAAATTGAGAACCAAACAGAAATGCATGCAACACAATATGAGTTTCCGTCCATGGAACAAATGATATTTAAAATCGTGTGTCTGTAATGTACTGCACTGTAAGTAGTTATACCCAGTGGAAGTGAAGCGCATCATGTCAGCGCGCCGCCAATACACACGTCTAGCCCCATGGGCAGGGTCACCAGCAGTCCCACAGTGGTAGTGATAGTACACAGCTGGGCAGTTGTGGCCATATAACAACCATAAAGAAACCTGACAGTCCAAATTGTACACCAAACTCACACAAACATATGAATATTAAAATGTGCTATACACATGAACAGGAACGTAACCGGCACATACACATAGGATGCTATATGCGGAACCGGGACATCCAAATGCAGAACCCATGCATGCAAATGCAATACGCAACATCCCCTGTATAGCACATAACCCACACCCATGTCCGAATGTCCACCAAATCCAGCTACTAGCCTTGCGCAGCCGTACACCTACACATAGCGAGTATTCCCCATATGTAGTAGGAAGTATCGTCCTAGGCAGTGTCAGGATTGCAAATATGTATCCCACGTTTGTAAACATCCCATTACAGTTACGTAAATCCAAATGCCCGCGCGTTCATATTTTGGCAAAATGTGTGTACATCCCGCGTGGGATAAGTAACCTGTTGAAACATCAGAGTTGTTTACACACCACGGTGTCTAGTACTGTACACATCTGGACAAAACATGTATGTGTAGTCACGGTACAGTTCAGTTTCTAGACAGACATGCAAAACATACTATGCAGGATGGAACACCTGTCCACCATGCAGGTCTCCCCACTAGGGTTGCCACCTGTTCAGATGCCCAAGGTGGGACATCTTTTGTAGAAATGTGAGAATTTTCAGGATAAAACATACCCCTGGCCAGTGCAAAGGACATAATTACACTTGTTTGCCAAGATAAAAGCTTATTTCATAGCATTTGAATTGCTTATGCTATCCCAAATAATAGTTATGTGTTTCAGATACAAAATACCTGTATCATGCAACTATTAAAGAAAATAAGAAATATACTTTTGTCTTAAAATCACAGGACATTTGCCACGTCTTAGGTTTCATCACAGCACACAACTGTCCAAAGTGGGATTTCCCCTCGCAAAGAGGAAGAGGTGGTAACCCTAATCCCCACTGAATTATCGACAGTATATATTCAACTCAATCACATACCGACACCACCACTCAACCTATTACAGCAACAAAATCTGGACAAAGCCTAAAATGATGGGTGGACAAATAGGGACAGATGTAAATACTACTCTCACAAACTTCGAAAGTTCACAGAATAATAGTATGTACATTAGCATGAAATGTTGTGAAGGATGTGGGGTAGTCCCCGAGCATTACAGAGGTCCGTACATTATTACTGTAACAAACCTTCACATATGTTTACTGTACTACTGCATACCTGTAGTTAATTCATAGCTAATTCATGTCCAAAATAATAATCCTCATATGAATGAATACAGGAAATAGTCAAATGTGAATGGGAACACCACTCACCGTGGATTATGTATTGTAACCACCACCACCCATATTATGTATTGTCAACATTATAAGCTGCTGACAGGTGCCCAAACACCTGTGTCTGTAAACACAGGTAAAATAATGTGAATGGGAACACCACTCACCGTGGATTATGTATTGTAACCACCCCCACCCATATTATGTATTGCAAACATTATAAGCTGCTGAAAGGTGCCCAGACACCTGGGTCTGTAAACACAGATAAAATGTTTAAAATGGACAAACTCTGTCCATGTGCTTTGGCTGACATTTGAACACGGTCAGGGCAGTTCCGTTCACCAGGCGGACAAGCCTAAACCCAGATCACCACATGAACACCCTGACAATTAAAGACTTGTATGTGTCAAGACTACAAGCCTTGGGGTTCTGAATATCCCTGCAGTGATTAAATATGCAGCTTGGGTCCAGAGCAGTAGGGAATAGGGAATGTGTAATATGTAGTACCGCATTTTTCCCAGCAGGAGAATGGATGCCTGTGTCGTAAGTGAAGCGGTGAGACATATGTTAATGTAGCTATGTACTATGGGTATGCATATAAATGAGTCAGAACACCAAAAGTATAGTGGTTACAGCATCCAGCCAATGTGAATGCAGTCCTGGTTCAACTATGACTACAGCACATATAATGTTAAAGTATAATGAACGCGTCTGTGCTGTACAGACATTTAAATATGTAAAGGTGAACGTGTGTTTCGCATATGTCTGTTAACCGGATTACAGATATTTTACTGGTACTGTCACAAGTAATAAAGCCCACGTAAGCACAAAGACTTAGTAAACATATGTAACCCACAATAAGGATATGCATGTGCGCCTGCGTGTAACCCACAATAAGGAAATGCAAGTGCCTGCGTGTGTAATTAAGCTCACAGCATAGCAAATGAATGCTGGTTTCTACGTAATGTCTATATATGGATATATACATTTGTGTATAGATGTATATCCACAGACTTAAACTAAATAAATATATGAAATAAAGACTGTGCAGACATATATATATATATATATATATATATATATATATATAATATACATATATATATATATATATAATATACATATATATATATGTATATATATATATATATATATATATATATATATATATACACACAAACACATACAACATTAATTGATATATACCTAACAAACATATAAACAAATATCCTCGTAGATATAACACATGTACATAAATAGGTTACACCATAGCTAGTATGGATAGACATACAGACATGCAATTAAGGTAAATACACTGCTGCTCTCAAAACTATTGCCCGGAAAGTATCAGTGTGCCAGATCTGCAAGTCCTACTCTTTAAACATGGATATAGGTGTCCTTTGCAGGACCCCAAAAATTGTGAATCTATACACACACTGTCCTGTAATGATTGCTGCAAAGAAGTGTCATCCGCAACTACAATATAGCTGTACATGCAACAGTAGCTTGTGCAAGTGTAATAACACATGGGTTGACAGAATGTATGACATATGTCCCGATATGCGGAGAGTGGATAGTGCTTAGAAGTGTCTTCATACTTTATTATCGCTCACATTAAATATGTGTTATGACTACTGTGGAGGGGTGTCAGGTCTGGGAATCATGGGTATGCAATAATGGGCCTAGGTGCCTAGGTGTTGGTTGGCACAGATTTATGAGGTCCGCCCCATGGGAGTGATTAATATTCCTATATGGGTATAGCAGACGCCTCTAACTTCCAAAAATGAAGAATCCATCTACTGGATATTGTGTAAACTATTGGGGGAAGACGTAGGGACTTATATTAGTGTCGTGTAAGTGATTATCATGGACGTACATGCGTACGATTAAGATGTTAACCATACCTCTCAATCAGAATAAGACATCTGGACAAAAGCATTTTAAAATAAGTACAAATAGGGAATATTTCAAATATTCCTCTTACAAAGTCAGAATGTTGATAGAATAATGGATCATTCATTAGTATGAATGTTTTGAGGGTTATTAATTGTAAACTACTAATGTCTGTAATTATTGTCTAACCCCATAGTCCCTAATGACTTGCCACTAAATTACCAGAAAGGCACAATATTATTAAAAAAGGAACAAAATCAGAAGTCTAAGTTCGGGACATTTACCCAAAATGTGTACAGTTGAGAGGTATGAAGGTAACCCTGACCTAAATGAATGTACAGAACTAGTGAGATTAGGTGTTCAGGTGTGAAGAAAGACGTGATGACAACTGACAAAACATGTATAAGTCAAAAGCATGTACCTTGATAAATTTGATGAATACTTATGCCCTGTGATAGTCAATGTGGAAGGTTAATAGAAACAACATAAATGTGTCCCACAGGGTGCTATGCAGTGTCCCCGATACAGTGTACAGTCTCCCACACTTGCATGTGAGTTCTACCACTGATGGAAAGTGCAAATACCAGCGAACACAAAAGGTAGATGATAGCAGAATATGTTTTGATTAGCACCTGTTGGCTTTTGTGAGGAACACAACACTCTGGGCGGGTGTGTCTTACAAAAGGAATGTAATGGCATCTGGCCTGTGATTTCTTCATATATTGTGTGTAGTGGTGTAATAAAATGACATATCTTGTATCAGAAACAGATACATGTTATAGGAAACAGTATTATCAACTATACCACTACAAGACAAATCTGAAGGTATGAAAAGTGCTGAAGTAGTCAGTTTAGTATTGACCGCAGGTATGTGTTGACTTGTCAAATGTCACAGCTGTACATATAGTTCCTATAGGGCTGTCACCTCCACAAATGATGAAAGTATTTATTTATTTATTTATTTATTTTTATTCTATTTTACATTTGTTGACCGGGATGGTCCGACTGGATACATGTCCATTTTCAGCGGAGGCCCGGGGAGAAAAGCTCCACATTAACAGTAGGAAAAAATACTTTTTAAATAAAAACAATTTATTCTCTTTGGTAGTTTAAACAAAAAGACAAAAAAAACAATAAAGTATATAAAATAGACTACCCTAGATATTGAGGGGTAGAAAAAGATACAACATGCTTTTCTCTTTCTAGTCTGACCATGATGAAAAGAAAAAACTTATGACTAGAGTGCAAGGGGAGGGGGGATAGAAGGGGAAGAAAGAGGAAGAAGAAAGGAGAAGAAAGAGAGAGTGGTTGAGATATTGAGGGGTAGAAAAAAGAACAGACATAGGATACAACATGCTTTTTTCTCTTTCTAGTCTTTCTAGTGGGAAAGTGGGAGCTGCTCTGTAGAAATGACAGACGTAGCAGGTCAAAACATACCTACAGCCATGCTTACTCCACAAATAGACATATTAGCACACAGCAAAGCTTAGGCCAGGATTCACGAAGCTTTGGTCGGTGTGTCTAGAGTAAGAGTAGAGCAAGGCAAGATGTCTGCCGAGCTATTCAGCAATATCCTGTAGGGAGTGTAACACAGCCCCTAAACGAACGTTACGCGGACAATGTTAGGATATGCAAATTACCCCATTTGTAGGTGAAAGCTATGCAAATGATGTAAAATATGCGATACATGAAACAGTAAGCTGTCCATGCAAGAGTAGAGTTATGTGCAGAAATGTACACAGATGTTAACTGAGTAACGTTCTGCAAGTAGCTAAACGGAGCAATGTCATCTGCAAATAAAGGATGGATTTAGTTGAAGAAGAATGCCAATGGCCAAATATAAGGCCAGTGGCATGTTTTTCCATTGGAAATTAATAAAACTCTAGTTGTCCTCCCCCGATATCCGGTGTTTAAGCGTAGCGCAGTGGTGTAGTCTGGCTGTGCATATAAAACAAGACAAATATGTAAAATATACATACAAATTGTAATGTCAGTTAAAAGTTAGTTCGTCAATGGCAAGCTGAAGACAACATGGCTACTGAGTAGTGGTTGCTATGTGTGGAAGTGCACTCTCAGAGATGTAACCAAGCATTAGTAGGCAATCCTATGCAATTGAGGCTGAGGATAGTGAAGCACAATTTGTCATGCCATATGGGCCAAGCCTCTAAAGTGTAAGAGTAGGTTAAGGGGACTATCAGCGTAGAAGATAGGTGACATCATGAGTGTGTATGTATAAAACACTGTAATCTTATCGGAGCAGTATGTCACATGTTTGCTGTCAGTGACTCATCAGTGGAAGAGGCGTGTTATGATTTATCCTAGGTAAAGTCAGTAAACTGACGGTGTACGCCATGGATATCACTGAAGTTCTTTGCAAACCTGGTGAAGTGTGCTTGCACCCGTGCAAGCCTGTAAGCCTGAGTAAGCATGTGTGCATGTGTGTCTGCCCGTGTGCGTGAGTTGAAGAACGAGTAAGCTATTGTAAGATTGTTGAAGCCCGTGTAATGTTATGTAAGCCAGTGTAAGTGTTTGTACGCATGTATAAGCCTGTGTGCGCACGTGGAAGTGGATGTGCACTTCACTGTGCTCCTATGCGCGGCGCTGCTCACTGTGGACACAAACAGTGAAAAGGAAGGTAAACAAATAGCAGTAAGTTAACCAAGGAGAACTACCACAGCTAGCAGGTGAAAACAATCAGACTGAGTATATTACACAGCCAGTACATTAGGCCAGCACAGCACAGCACATACAACTCTACAAACAGCATTCCACCATGTTTTTCTCAGACACACTGCAACACTGTAGTATACTAAGAGAAGTGAAAACTGTAAAAGCTTAACTGAGACAACATAATGTTAGGGGCTGCCATTGCTATTATACGTCAACATATGCAACATGTGGAGGGTTGTGCCAATGTGAATGCTGCTCAGCATCACACAGTGAGTAGACGGAGAGGAGTGTGCAGGCACAGGGTAACCTACCAGGGGCTACATGAGCTGGAGATAGTAGAGCGATATAGAGTGGACAGAGACATCCTGCAGAAGATTGTGGAGCTGTGCAGGCCATGTCTCACACACAGAACCAACAGAGGGAAACCTATCCCAGTGGAAACCAAGGTATGTGTTGCCCTAAGGATACCAGCAACAGGTACCTTCCAGAGATCAACTGGTGATATGATGTGGATTTTACAAACATCAGCATCCAGGGTACTGCACCAGTTCATGAATGCCATGTCAGCACATGTCAGTGATGATGTATATATCCCCAATTCCCGTAAGGTATTGGGCAGCAATATGTGTCTTTTCCACACCATAGTGGAATACCCTAAGTACTGTGTGCAATACACTGCACGCACATATGCATCAAAGCACCAGCCAGTGAGTGTGGTAGGGCCTACATAATCCACAAGGGCTTCCCCTCCATGAAGTGGCGGTTTGTGTGTGATGGCCAGCCCATAATAATGAATGTGTGTGCTGGATGCCCTGGAAGCTGCAATGCTTCCGATATGTGGCATCTGACGCAGCTGTACAAAACATTTGGCAATGGGGACAACCCTCATGGTCACCTAGTGGGGGATGATGGATGTGCAGTTTAACTGTGGCTAATGACACACATCAGAAATGCACACACACATGAACAGGAATGCCATAATGAGGCACACGCACATACAGAAACTTTACTTTAGCGTGTGTTTGTGTCGCTCAAGTCACAGTTCTGGTGCCTGGACACATCTGGTGGAGCATTAAAGCACTTGTCAACTACATGTACCAGAATTGTCTGTGGCCTAGGTCATCTGTGTCACACACACACACACACACACACACACAAACACACACACACACACACACACACACACACACACACACACACACACACATGACAGTTTATATACATAGTGTGAGTGACTGTTCATGTATGTGTATTACTGCAGAACAGTTCAAACACAGCAAAGTATGTCAATAATGGACATTCATCATAGTTGTACAACCACCTTGGAGGATATGCATGCAGAACTCTCATTGCATATGTGATACAGTGATGTACTTCAAAATACCATTGTAAATGCAAATATCAAATGACAAATGACATAGCACTTATCTATATGTACACATTGTTACCCATTATACATATTGGGGTGTAATACCTATGTGTTACTGTTGGTAAAGTATGTGTAGTAAATGTGGATAACTGACTCTTTTTAGCCTTATAGGTTTACAGCATGGGTTGGATAACACGTATCTGTCTGTATGATACCCTTGTGTAGAATAACTGTGTCATGTGCAGAATACATTCTAGGTCACAGTATGAATTCCCAGATGTGGACAGGAATATCCCTATTGTCTTTGCTTGTAACTAACATGGCTATATGTCAAACAGTAATGGTCCTAGCAATGTGTGGCGGTCAATACCAGTGTGTACTGGTATAGTATAGTACATGTAGGATCCACATGCTACTGTGTGTCCTACATGTGTGGGTCAGTTGTGAAGATATCATATAACAATTGGTTATTCAGACTGTTGAGGTCGTGTCTACTACCATAATGCAAAACAATCACAGATAGTAACAGTATCACCCACAGCACCGTGTAAAACCATAGTAATCACAAATGTGTAGACAAGTACAACAATATGTGTAGTATAATGCATACTGGCCACCAATAGAAACTATGAAGTGTTAACAGTGTGTAATACAGGGCATGTCACCATTCCAATGTGTCCACTATACATGTACATGCAGACAATGCACCTTCACCATGTTCACATATAAATACATGAAAATCTGTACTACACACATCACACATGTACTGCACACTCTGAAACACATGCTGCCAATACTACACACGTCAGTCAAATGGCACATGGATGGATAATACATCTTCAGAATTAACAGGGCTGTACACTATACTACATTGATGATCATAGCTGTAATGTATCATGCTTGCTTACATACACCTAGAAGGAAATCACACTTTGTGTTAACAACATTGTAATATTATTACAGTGCTATGAAGCCACCCTGTGCATCAGCACCATGTCAGTCTGTACCTGCATCAATGTTACACATTACAAGAGGTGGCACAGGTGTCATCATATGCACAGGGTATGTAGTTTCTTTTCCAGAGCCTGTCATTGAACCATCCAATCAACATGTATGCATTTGTGTGTGTGTGAGGGACAACAGGTTTTGCATGGCCCAATGTTGATGCAATGTGTGTGTATGTGTTATCCCTAGCTGTTTGTTTTATGTGTGTCTCTGCATGTACACTGTTTCAGCATGTGTCAGCCATATACTGGAGGTTGTGGGACAGTCATAGACTGTACCTGCCAGGCTGTACAGATCGCCATTCCTGGCCATGGACACCCCTCCATGCATTCAACCATATTCCAGTCCTGCACCTGGCAATGTATACACATACATTCTTGGGATCTGTATCACAACCTGTGGATAAACGGGTGTCAGTAATGTTAACCTGATTTGCATAGTATTGTCATTTAATACATAGTTATGTGAGCCATACTCATCCTCCAAAGTAATAACCACTGCTGACCGCTGCGGAGATGTGCACATGACCGTTTAAAGGTGCTGTACTATCATTGTTTTCAATGTCCCTTGTAATACCCAGCAACAAAATAACTGGTCACTACACAACTATAACCCAGGATCACTACAGCACACAGTATGTGCACTATCACAGAGCCATAGCACATTCAGATACATCCAAGGTGATCATGTACAGATAATGCAGCACATTCAATAGTGCTAATATCCACATACATATTACAAATATATATATATATATATATATATATATATATATATATATATACACACACACACACACACACACACACACACACGCGGCAGGGCTGGGAGTTGAACATACACCTAACTACCTTATCACACTACAGCATTACGCATTTACAGAACGCGCTACCGAGATTACTGAACACAGCACTCAAAGAGGCATACTTCTAGGTGGGTGACATCATCCGCAAAGGCAAAGATGCCGATAGGGAATGTATGTGTTGTGAGGCATCTAAAAGCATTACTGTGTCCCCAGGCAGCTGGAAACACACACATACACACACACACTTGGCAGGACTGGGAGATGAACATACATCTAACTATCTTATCACACTACAGCATTACTCATTTACAGAACGCGCTACCGAGATTACTGAACACAGCACTAGCAGAGGCATACTTCTAGGTGGGTGACATCATCTGCAAAGGCAAAGACGCCGATAGGGAATGTATGTGTTGTGAGGCATCTAAAAGCATTACTGTGTCCCCAGGCAGCTGGAAACACACACACACACTTGGCAGGACTGGGAGTTGAACATACACCTAACTACCTTATCACACTACAGCATTACGCATTTACAGAACGCGCTACCGAGATTACTGAACACAGCACTCCCAGAGGCATACTTCTAGGTGGGTGACATCATCCACAAAGGCAAAGACGCCGATAGGGAATGTATGTGTTGTGAGGCATCTAAAAGCATTACTGTGTCTCCAGGCAGCTGGAAACACACACACACACACACACACACTTGGCAAGAGTGGGAGTTGAACATACACCTAGCTACCTTATCACACTACAGCATTATGCATTTACAGAACGTGCTACCGAGATTACTGAACAAGCACTCCCAGAGGCATACTTCTAGGTGGGTGACATCATCCGCAAAGGCAAAGACGCCGT